>NW_012101476.1:6092334-6106003 GCF_000951045.1 Mandrillus leucophaeus
AGAGAGAGAGAGGGGGGGAGGGAGGGAGGGAGGGAGGGAAGGAAAGGAAGGAGAGAAAGAGAGAAAGAAAGAAAGAAAAGAAAAGAAAGAAAGAAAAGAAAAGAAAGAAAGAAAAAAGAAAAAAGAAAGAAAAGGAGAGAGAAGGAGAGCCTCGGCTTCCCAAAGTGCTAGGATTACAGGCATGAACCACCCACCATGCCCGGCCATTGCACCCATTTAAATGTAATTTAGGTTATAGCCTTATGAAAGCTTTCTTTTGCTTTTCCTCCATTCCCTTCATAATTCTTTGGCATTCCATATTAGATAGGTGGTTTCGAGGGCCTGTCTGAAGGCTTGCATGTTTTAACCCTGGTAGCTTTGAGGATGAGACACTCTGGACTTTGAGAAATATGTCCTGATGAGACCAGTGCTGAATCCTAGATAAAGAGAGAGGGAACTCAAACTAGACAGTTAAGACATGAGAGAAATGAAGAAAGCATAGAAACGACATGCATTTGCATAATGCAAATTATGCAAAGAGAGTAGTAATGATTGACAGGTGATATATAAGTTGGTAGATAAGGAAGGATGTCCGGGACAGTAGGAGAAATGTAATGCTGGCAGTTTGGGGAGTACAGATGGGGAGTACAGTGTGCGAAGGGGTTATCTCCTGATAAACCCATCATAAATTGAAAATATCCTAAGTCAAAAGGAATGGCTGACTGGGAGCTGTGGCTCAGTGCCACAACCCAGCACCACCAGAGAAATAGGGTTATCCACTGAATGCTTGTTTCTATTGGATGGATTTCACACAGTGATAAAGTTGAAAAATCTTAAGCCAAACTATTGTAAGTCCGGGACCATCTGTAAAAGCTAATCAGTTTGACCTTGATGTTGTTGAGAGCTGACGATGTTCCCTGAATATTTCCCATCTTGTCTTCTTTGAAAAGAAATACCTAATGTAAATGGTGAGTTAATGGATGCAGCAAACCAACATGGCACATGTATACCTATGTAACAAACCTTCACGTTATGCACATGTACTGTAGAACTTGAAGTAAAATAGAAAGAAAGAAAGAAAACAAGACAAAACAAAACCTTGCTAAAAAGATAATTGAATGACAAATATGCCTTGGAAGTTAGACATAATAGATTGCCTCAAAAGAACATAAAGGCCCCAGCACTTTGGGAGGCCGAGGCGGGCAGATCACAGAGTCAGGAGTTCGAGACCAGCTTGGCCAATATGGTGAAACCTTGTCTCTACTAAAAATACAAAAATTAGCCAGGTGTGGTGGCACGTACCTGTAGTCCCATCTACTCAGGAGGCTGAGGCAGAAGAACTGCTTGAACCTGGGAGGCGGAGGTTGCAGTGAGCCAGTGAGCTGAGATCATAGCCACTGCACTCCAGCCTGGGCGACAGAGCAATACTCCGTCTCAAAAAAAAAGAAAAGGAAAAGAAAAAGGAACATAAAGGCTTATCTCCTCTAAGGTCTCTGATTACATCCTAAGAGTAATAAAACTTAACAGACCTTCTCCTCTACTCTCCCAGAAAGCATCTGCTTACATTGCAAAGCAAAAATCTCTCTCTCTCCCTCTCTCTCTGTCTCTCTCTCTCTGTCTGTCTGTCTCTCTCTCTCTCTCTCTCTCTCTCTCTCGTTGGAGGAAAGACAGATGTGCCAGGTGCTCTTCGTGGCTTCTGGGTCTCATAATTTTATGGTTCGGGTACAAGGACATCTGACCCTCATTATGTTACCCTGTGGGGAATTGAAGTGTGAGGAATTGGGGACTCAGGGCTGCTAAGATGTTCTTTGAGGATATAAAAAAGTTTTCTCTAATTGGGAGATTTTGTTTCCTATGAGGATTTTTAAAAAGCATAAAGATATAAAAACTTTAAAATGAGCATGCATGTTCAGAGTGACTTGTACAGTGGTTGAAATATTGTTGGGGAAACCACAATTAACAATATACTTACTAGCTTTGTTAAGATAACCTTGATTTCAAATTATTCTGATTCTACCCTATCATCACCATGACATAAATTACCAGAATGTGTTAAAATTTTAGACACAGGCAAAATTGTATCTTTCATAATCCCCTTCCTTTGGAAAAAGCACCCCCCGCCCCGTTCCCCCTCCCCCGCAAAAAAAGGAATAATGGACCGGGCGCGGTGGCTCACGCCTGTAATCCCAGCACTTTGGGAGGCCGAGGCGGGCAGATCACAAGGTCAGGAGATCGAGACCACGGTGAAACCCCGTCTCTACTAAAAATACAAAAAACTATCCGGGCAAGGTGGCGGTGCCTGTAGTCCCAGCTACTCGGGAGGCTGAGGCAGGAGAATGGCGGGAACCCGGGAGGCGGAGCTTGCGCCACTGCACTCCAGCCTGGGCGACAGAGCGGGACTCCGTCCCAAAAAAAAAAGAAAAAAAAAGGAATAGTGGTACAGAGGAGCAAATTAGGATTCAGAGGAGGCTCAAGGTCTCAGGAGAGACTTTAGTTCTAGGTAGATGAGACAAAGCAGATGCCCAGTGAAATGGGTTCAGCTAAAACACTGAAGGAGTTGAACGGCTGCAAACTAGCAGATGCACTCAGTACACTGCAGGCTGGGTCTTAATGCACACTCACAAAACTGACTGCAAGATCAATTACCTGGAGAAGGTGAAGCAGCTGATTCACATTATTCCCTGGTCAGGACTGACTCAACACTTCGCAGTGGGAGGCTAGAGGGACTCGTGGGCTGCACTTGGGATCAGCTGACAAAGGCAACCACTCTATTTTATTTGACTTAATTTATTTGAATCTTATTTCATTTTATTTTCTTATTCCTTTAATGCTGATGGTACAGATGATGATTTTTAGCACAAAGAAAGAAAATAAAGTGGCTTTCACTCTTCTACATCTATTGCTGGTAATGGTTACATGAATCTAGAAAAAAAAACAATAGCAATAACAGCAGCTACTGTTTCCCTTCTCCTAACCTTCACAGACAGAGAAGAATGTTTTTCTGTCTCCTGGGATTCATAAATAAATGCTAAGCACTCCAAGTGCAGTCACATCTGATAATTTATGCAGTAATATTTGCAATGCCCTGCTTTCGGTGTATGTGTCTTATTTCCTAGTAAAACTGTGAGATCCTTAAAGATAGGGATAATGTTTAATAGTAACTGCATATGAGCTGCAATCCTAGAAATAGTGCCAAGAACCTGGAAAGTACTCAATAAATAATTATTTATTGATATAAAATTATTTGGAATAATCCTAAATGAAACACAATATCTTGATAGAGTTCACAAACAGGAACTCTTAGAGCAATTAATGCAAACAAAACAATATGTAGGCACTTCATTGGCAAACTACTGAAACCAACTTGACAATGAAATATTTGTATATGTTTACATTTAAATATTTAAATGTAGTCAAATGGAATTTTTAAAGGCACATTATATGTAGCACAGCAATAATGCAAATTACCTCCATCTTTTTATCACAAATTCAAGTGAAAAGACAATAGAGATTGGCGCCTTTAAAATGTCAAAACAAAACAACTCTCTCTACCCATAATTCAATTTCAAAAATGAAGGCAAAACAGAAACACTTTAAGTTCAATAAACACCAAGAGAATTCATCTTCAGTGGATCTTCCCTAACAGAAATATCAGGGAAAGCATCTCTCAGACTGATACCAGGCTGAAATGTGGATCTACATGAAAGGCTAAAGAACACTGGCAGCCGGGTGTGGTGGCTCACGCCTGTAATCCCAGCACTTTGGGAGGCCGAGGCGGTTGATCACCTGAGGTCAGGAGTTTGAGACCAGCCTGGCCAACACGGAGAAACTCCATCTCTGCTAAAAATCTAAAAATTTAGCTGGGCACGGTGGCACACACCTGTAGTCCCAGCTACTCAGGAGGCTGAAGCAGGAGAATTACTTGAACCTGGGAGGTGGAGATTGCAGTGAGCTGAGATTGCACCACTGTACTCCTGCGTAGGTGACAGAGTGAGACGCCGTCTCAAAAATGAATAAATAAATAAATATGAAATAAAAAATATAAAACACTGGCAATTTTAAACATAAAAGGCATTTTTCTCATTTATTATCTTAAAATGATGATTGACTGTTTAAAGCAAAAACTAATAATAAATTGTAAGGACTGCACATATATGAAACTAAAATGTATGACAACAATGAGGGGGTAAATGGAAGTATCATGGTTAAACTTCAATTATACTTACGTCGATATGATATTATTTGAAAGTGGACTGTGGTAAGGATTCATATAATAATGTCTTAAGAAAACACTGAAATATAAAGATATGGAGTCAAAAAGCCAGAGGAGATAAAATGAAACATAAAATACTGAATTAATCCAAAGAACTCCAGAAAGGAGGAAAAAAAGAAAGAAACACAAATTGGAAATGTAGGAAAAGAATATTTTGGTTGAACTTACACACAACAACATCAATAATTACATTCAATATAAGTAGACTACACTCTTGAATTCAAAGGGAGAGTTCGTCACGTTGACTAAATGAGCAAGGTTCAAGTCCACTGCTTGTAAGAGATGTGCTTTATGTATAAAAGTCTAGAAATGTTATTTAATATGAGTAAAAGAACAAAAAGGTAGATATGCAAGCCATAAGAAGGCTGGAGTGGCTCAGTTATTATCTGAAACAGTGGAGTAAGAGATCAGAATTAACATTATAGATAAAGACGGATATCTAACAATGATAAAAGAATCTATTTACCAGAAAGTCAAAATAAGACTGAATTTGTGTGTACCTAATAGCATACCTTGAAAATATATAAATGAAAATCGGCTGAACTAAAAGAAGAAATAGTCAAATCTACCCTTATGAATAGAGATTCTAATACTCCTGCTTCTATGATTGAGAGAAAAGTGGAGAATATGCCATTAAGAAATTAAATATTTGAATTGTAGCTACTAGCATTAACGTAACACTGGGCTTATTTTACTTTGTATCTTCTCTCCCCTTGTCATGATTTTGTTACTTCTATCATTTCTACATGCTTGTAGTTTACAATATTTATTTTCATTCTGATTATTTTGCTCTGGTTTCTATTTTTGTACTGACCTACAGTTAAATATACTCAGATCCCACCACTGGGTCCTTGCTGTAGTTTTCGCTGTCGGTTCTTGGTTGGTAGGAGTTTCTCCTCTGGCATTTTCTCGTAATGAGCTCAGTGGAAGAATAGTCACTGAGTTGTTAAAATTCAAATCTGTTAGAGAGTATAATTAAATTTAACTCAAATTTTGTCTGAAAATAAAACTTTGACTTACCATTCATTTCCTTGATTTTCTTAAAGGTATTATTCCAATATTTGTCATTTAATTTTGCTTAAAATTTTACAAACTGGTATTTAATTTTGCTTATCAACCTCTTTTTGTAAGAGGTTGATATATTTGTTTGACTTCTTGAAATACATTTACCTTTAAAGTCCCAGTATTTAATAGAATATATTTTTGTATTGACTGTTTTGGATCAAGTTTCCCTGGTGTACAGTGTATTTTTTCAATATATAGATTTAATCTTCTTTTATTTCAGGAAAGGTTTCTTGAATTGTAGTTTAAATACAATACAATTTAAACTACAATTGGGGGAGAATTCGTCCTTTGGGTGCTTGTTATCTATACACACTTTCTCTAGTTCTTTTTTTTTTTTTTTTTTCATTATGTTTCCTTCACTTACTATGCAAACCTATGATGTCTATTCCATTCTATGCTTGTTATTTCATCTTTATTTGTAAAATTTTTTTTTAATTCCTTTCCTGAAGTTTTTGTTTCATTTTGTTTTGTTTTCTCCTTTTTCTTGTTATCTGGTCTTTAAATTTGTTCTTTTATGTATATGTTTGATTGCTTCATCAAAGTTTTTTTCTTCGTTTCATACTGCAATTTTGGTCACACTATTCATCTATTGTGTCTACTGGTAGTAGATTCAGAGTTTTTGAGTTCAATTTAACTTTTCTTTTACAATTTTATTGTACTGTGCTTATTTTTTTTTTTTCTTGTTTCACTGCTTAATTCTGACTGAGCTGGATTTTTAGAAAACTATTAGCAGACACATCCTTTGGAGAAGAGAGGGGTCAGGAATTTGTTGCTACAGCAAGGGACTCTCCACCCATAGTTGCACCTGCTTTGTGTAACTTCCTCATCTCTTCTGACTCCCATAACCTACCAGACTCAGGGGAACTTTGGCAGCTGGTACAGCCACATGGCTTCTGTAGCCCTTGCTACCCAGACACAGTTAACTGCTTACCTAGGTAACTTGCATATCCTTACAGAGTGTATTTTCTGCAAGCACAACTCTGGGTTTCTCTGGGCACTTTCTATACCTTTTCTCTCTCCCCAGCCATTGGTTTTGTCCACATGCCCTCTCATTTAAAGGGAATCTTCATTGTCAGTTTTGGTGATCACCATTGGCTCTCTGTACTTCACTTTTTGTTTACCTGTAATATGTAGATAAGATAGTACCTCATAGGGTTGTTATGAGGTTTAAATGAGGTCATATTTGTAAGTCACTTAGAAAAATCCCAGGAACATAATAAGCACTAGTTTAGTATTTGTTCCATTGAAACCAACAAATTTGCACCCTCTACGCCCCTTCATGACTCCCACTCCTTCCTGGCAGGACTGTCACTGCTTCCCACGTGGGGTGTTCTGGCCTCAGAGGTTTTGGCAGTAGTCATATATTAGTTGAAATTTGTAGATTTTCTCCAACTCAGAGTCTCACTAAAAATATACTTTTGCTTCCCTCATTATTTCTACTTTTTGTTTGGTTTCTGGGGGAAAAAAACCTGTGAGAACATTAGGAACACGCTCCCATAATCATACAGCAAAATGCACCGGCAACTTACACCTTTGGCATCATTTTTAAGCACTCCCCTAACTTCAGAGCGAGCTCTCAAGTTAGCCTGACATGGAAATAAAACATCTTCCCTTTGTTTTTTGCCTCATCATTCCATACATCATGAGATATATTTCCAGAAGCTGGATCAATCAATCCAACCAATCAATATTAAAGGGGTGAAATATGAGAAAGAACAAAAATGTCCTCAAGTCTCAGACAAAGTAAATAACTCTGTTCTCATATGAAGATGCGTGTCATGTGCTTGACATTTTTATCCACCCACCCAGACCCCACTGCCTGATCCCTGGAGCATCTCTGGAAACATGGGCTTGGTGTTCCTATGAGCACTTCCATGCTAACCCAGTGATCTAAAGTAAAATAACACAAGGCATGTTATTGTTTTGTTAAAACATGACTATTTTTCTTACAAGAGAATTACAAAAATAATAATTTCCTTAATACCCAGATAACAGCAATGACATTTTCCCAAGCTGGTTTTAGCAGCCTAGCAGGAACACAGCAGCAAACAGTGTAAAAATTAACAGAAGCACATTAAGCTCATTTGCACACACCCACACACTGAAAATGCAAAACTTATAAATTTGTAAAATTACAAAGAATAAAAAGGTGAGAACACATTTTAGAAAATCAAAGCATTTGGGAGAAAAAAATGAATAACAGAGCTTATTCAACAAAACTGAAACTTCTTATGAACCCAACAGGATTTATAATGGTCAGAATTCTGTTCTGTGAAGCAGAGAAAGGTGAAGTCACCTCTCTCTCTCTCTCTCTCTCTTTTTAATGTCAGAAAATAGAACAAAACGAAATAGGGGGACCTGTTACTGGTGCTTATAAGTATCTCAAAATCTTCCCTACATCCAAATGATTAGGCAGATAGAATCCAAAAACACTTCTGTACTTGCTTATGAATTCTAGGTTTAAAGACACCCTTACCCTCCAGTGAGCACTCACTCATTGAATGCTTGCACCAAGGAAATTTGGAGTTTGTAGATTGTGATGGGCTGAATGTTTGTGTCCTCCTCCCAAATTCCTATGTTGAAATCCTAACCCCTAATGTAATGGTATTAGGAGGTGAGGTTTTGAGAGGTGATCAGGTCATGAGGGTGGACCGTTCATGAATAGGATTAGTATCTTTATGAAGGAGACCCCGGAGAACTCTGTGGTCCTCTTTCCTGCCTGTGGCAGTATAACAAGAACATGTCCACCTGCAACCTCGTGACAGCCCTTACAAGAACCTGACAGTAACCAGGGTGGCACCCTGATCTTGGACTTCCAGCATCCAAAAGAGTGAGAGACAAATTCATGTTGTTTAGTAAGTCACCCAGTCTGTGACACCGTATAGTAGTCTGAGCTGATTAAGACACAGGCATACTAACCAGGGTCCTTACCTCTCCGATTTAGTCTGTAAGAAGAAGAGATATTCTCAAAGCCCTATGCTTATGACTTTTGATAGCTGAAGTCCACTTAAATAGGAAACTGACACTAATCTATTGTCATCAATCACGTAACATGTTCCTTTTCCACAGGTTGAAGAAAGAAAATGGCAAAATAGAAAAGTCCATGCTTACAGAAACCAGGGGAGTAGGAGGAAGAAATTCTATCTTCAGTAAGTTTTGTTTTTATTTATTTATTTATTTATTTTTGAGACGGAGTTTCACTCCTGTCACCCAGGCTGCACTGCAATGGTGCAAACTTAGCTCACTGCAACCTCCGCCTACGGGGTCCGAGCAATTGGCCATCATCACTTTTGTTTGCCCAATGCTTCCAAGCACAGAGGGGTGTGGGAAAGTTTTATAGTGGATTGGGGAGGATGCAGGGGAAGAGAAGGCTTCAGATATGCTCTGGCTAGAGGTTGTTGGTATGGAGAAGCTGAGGTTGGCATGGCTTAGGGAGAAACAGGTCATCTTATGTGATTGGCTGGAGAGCATATTTGGCTTTTTCTAGTTTGTCTTAAGTGGAAGGTGGTCGTCCTTGATTAAGTCTTGACTGTTTAGGAATGACTGAATCAGACCTTGGGGTTTGGCCTACTGGGCTTCTTACCTAGGTGAGAGATGTATTGTCATATTTTGTTTGGTTGGTGTCTGTATATTCAATCTGTCAGGTTGAAAGATTTTGATCAAAGTGCAAGGCATATTGAGAATGCAATATTTGCTCCTGTTTCCTTTTGAAGAAAAGTCAGAATATTAGAGTGCTGAGGCCACCTATATATGCTGAAAATTAAATCTACCTAGACTGAATGGGAAGTTGATAGCCCATAAAGAAAGCATGTTTAATGGCAAACCAAGCAATAAAATACAGTCATTCCCATGTAGATAAAATGATCCACATTTTTATCACAAGAATGATTTAGCATAACAGTATCCAAAACCAACAGGTCTTCCATAAATTGTTACATTTAAGCAACTCAGAAAACTTTACATTATATTAATATTAATTTGATTAATAAAATATTAATGAAATTAGTATCTTCAACCTTTGTATATGTTTATATAGTGTTCCATGTGTAGACCTATTTGTCTGAATAAAGGCGACCTATTAATGATTAATAGATGCAAATACTTTTTGATTTCCATAACTGTCTCTCAGTCCTGCAAAAATAAACCTGTGCATATTCTCATTTTTCCTAATTCTTCTTAGAAAAATTTTAAATTCCCTTCTATCTCATGAAATCATGAAAGCCATGTGGACATATTACAGTAGGTAGCTAGCTAGGCATGATCAGGGCTGGAGAGGGCTCCCCCTTGTCACACCAGGCATGTCAGGAGATCATCAGGTGATGGTCAGGCAGTTGTTAATTGTCTCTCTCAAATAATGATTGGTCACAGCCAGTGCCAGGGAAAGGCAGTCCGCCAATAAATAGAAAACACCTGAAGCTATGAGAAGGCACTTCCGGAGAAGATTCAGGAGTTGGGCAGGTAGGTTCAACTGTATACATTAAGAGAAAAATGGTGGTGTTTAACTGGTATATGAGCTGCTAGGAACATTCAGCTGGTAAGGGAAGAAAGCCTTAAGTGAGCATGCGTACAACTCCAGTCAACACGCTGGGCATGTTCACCTCCCACGTGCTAGCAGGCCACTGCGCATGCCGAGAGCCCACCCCAAGGAGAGAATCAGGGGAAAAGGGATGCAAGACCCCGGAAGCATGCCTATAAAACCCCAAATCAAAAGGTCAAACCAGACACTTGCTCTCTCAAGTTGCCCTCTTGGTCCTCCTCCAAGTGTACTTTATTTCCTTTCAGTCCTGCTCTAAAGCTTTTCAGTAAACTTTGACTCTTGCTCTAAAACTTGCCTCAGTCTCTCTTTCTGCCTTATGCCCCTCAGTCAAATTCCTTCTTCTGAGGGGGCAAGAATTGAGGTTGCTGCAGACTCGTAGGGATTCACCACCACAAACGTACATTGGTGCCACGTGACTCGGATATCTTCTGCTGCAAACAGATACTACTTACCATTTGTTATTTGCTTAGGTATTTTGTGACAGTTTCTTTTGTTTTGTTTTTGAGATGGAGTCTCTGTCACCCAGGCTGGAGTGCAGTGGGGCAATCTCAGCCTCACAGCAGCCTCCGCCTCCTGGGTTCAAGTGATTCTCATGCCTCAGCCTCCAGAGTAGCCGGGACTAGAGGTGTGCTCTAGCACACCTGGCTAATTTTTGTATTTTTGGTAGAGATGGGATTTCACCATGTTGGCCAGGCTGGTCTCGAACCCCTGACCTCAAGTGATCTGCCTGCCTTGGTCTCCCAGAGTGCTGGGATTGCAGGTGTGAGCCACCATGCCTGACCTGACAAAAATTATTTTTTAATTTGCTTGTTTTTAAATGATATTTGTTTGGTTTTAGCTGTACAGAATTTTAATAAACTTTCAATTCACTAGATAAGGCTTCTAAACTCACTAAATCTGTTGAAATAATTTGGTAAAGGTTTTCCATTCTTAACCATCTAGATACTGCAGTGCGTATTTTTCTTCTTGACTTACTTGACCTCTGGGCTGCGTTGATTACTTCTTTTATTATGAAATTCTTTCTTTCCTTGAATTCCATGTGTGAGAATGTCGGCTGGCTTTACTCCAGTCTAGGAAAATTGATATATATACTGACTTTGTAAGAAGAAGGTTAGATTTAAGGGACTAAGGTCTACAAAATGGCAGAATTAAGATCTGTTTACTATTCATTCTAAATGAGCCACAACTAGATAATGACTCCATTGGGTATGAAGAAAATGACAATCTCATCAAATAATGAGGGAAAATGAATAAATGGAGGAAAATGGTGGGCCAGATGAAATATTAAGTGTAATATATTTCTGGATATTTGTGTGCCTTTTCCTTCATCTTTTTCTTACTTTCTGCATTTTCCTTGTTTATTGTCTCCCTCCCTCCCACCCCCGTTCAATGAATCCCTGAATCCTCTCCTCCCAAATCTATCTCTTTCCCCTTAAAATTTCTAAGGAACACTGGGTTCCATCTTAGACAATAAAATTATTTTCTTTCTTGTTAAAGTTCAATTGCTTCCCAATCTCATGAACGCCCCTGCGGGAAAACCCTGCAGTCAAAGTTGTCTAAATTCCTACTCCCTTTTGCTTCTGGCTAATACAGGAGATGTAATAAGTAATGAAGAATCTGCAAAAGAATATGTATTTCTGCAAAGGATTTGGCTAATGTGTCTGATATTTTCTATGAAAAGCACACATCAATTTTTGTATTAAACTCTTGGCATGTGATCAACACTGACATGTGCAGTTGCCCTGGGCTAAGACCAAAATTAATGTATAGCTCTTGGGGCATCCTGGACAAACACAAAGGATGATTTATGACAACATGCCATTCAAATGAAAGTCATAATTGTTTTTCTAGACAGACAGAAACTTCTTGCTGCTTTTGGTCAATATCTTTTGTTTAGAAACTTACATTGATTTTACCTGAGAATGCTCTGTTCATGTAGCTGGATGATAGTGACTCTTTTTTCTGGACTTTTAATATAATTTGTATCTCTCTTCTGAAAATATATAAGAAATTAAAAAATTTCATTCCTGTCAAATAAAAACCTTAGCATCAGTCTAATATGACTTTATCACTTTAATAGAGGGGTGAAGATGGTCTCCATGGCCGATGGTCATATTTTTCTTTTTAGAAAAGAAACCATCATGAAAGAAATCCCAGTGCTTCCAATGACACATTCGCCATCAGCAGACACATAAATAATTCATAGAGAAATAATCTTTGAAAAACGCAAATCTAAATATTGGAGCACGTTCCTTTTATTTTTTCTATTCAATTCATCCTATCTTTGTTACTCTCTGTCTAAATATGCCAAAGCTAACTCACTTTTTGTCTAAGAATGTACGATGGATACATGGATATTAGGGAAAGAATTTTCCTAAGATCACTCGAATCTCTAGTTTTAATCAAATTTTTAAAATCCCACTTAGAATATATATATTTCGTTACAGCATTTAGCAGGCTCTATGCAAGCCGTATGTTATATTCTTAACCTTCTTTCAACAAATGCCAACTAATAAATGCAAGTCGTTGATATTCCCACTCCTGTCTCAGAAACTCCCTAGGAAGCTGCTAACAGTGTTTATTCTTTTCTGTTAGTCTTTTCTATTTCTACCCACTCTGTTTTCCCTATTCTCAAATCTGCTTATGCCTTTTGAACTTGTAACCTGGGCGAGACTTGCCCTGCTCCAATTCTATTCTTGGTGTCCTCAAAAAACTAACACTGTAGCTTCCATCTCACTAGACTTTTTAGATTCAGTCTCCAGCACAAGTCTCTCCCCTGTCTCTCCCTTGGGTCCCATCAAAATGAGTGACTCAAGTACCCACCAGTTAAAATGTGGAGAAATAACAATTTTAACACATGAAGAAAAATGCAACCATACAAATTGAGGGTGCTTCTGCCTTAAGCATTTGTCCAAACTTCTCCAATCATAGTTGTACATAAAAAAGAAATCCCTGTCATAAGAATAATAACACATTATCCACACCTAGTATGATTCAGCTTAAGGAGTTTTGTCTTAATAACTATGTCAGATACTGTATTTGAAGGAAATATAAGGACACAAAACATAGAATAGAGAAAAGTGATTTCCTGCAAGCAAAGCTTTAGAGTATCATGCAATTACATTCTACACTGAGGCTCTACAGAGCTAAAGGGCATTCTCTGGAGGGTCATAAACTAGCAGAAAATTGCATAGGAGTTACCTGAAGAAACACAAGGTAGAGAGTACGTAAGCCTGATGTTCTGAAACAAACAAACAAACAAACGTGGGAGCCAAAATACCCACCTCAGTTACTAATTATGTGATATTTGCAGATTCGCTAACTTATTTCAGTTGCATTTTCTTAACTATAAAATGAGTGTCAAAGTCAGCTTGTCATTCTTATGGAATAAAATTAAACACGTAACATTGTAAGAATAGTATACATTTTATATATATGTATTCTATACATATATTATACATTATATTGTAAGAATATGTATATTATATAGATATTATACAATCCTGATTGTACATAAAAAGTGGATTCCCTGTAATAAGAATAATACAATAAGACTAACCCACATAAGTGGGTTAATGCACTTATACCTAGGTTTCCATTATTGGAATTGGAATGCTAAGCACGTGGGAGCTATTTATATCCTATGGCTCAAGGTCATTGCCAAGGTCTGATTTCTCACACATGCAAAAATTCAACAAATTGCAACCTCTAATGTAAATATTTATCTAGTTTATAGAAATAGATAAATAACTTATCTGTATGTAATATATTATAAAATGTATATTTTATATGTAATATATATATTTTATATATAA
>NW_012101476.1:6106228-6106991 GCF_000951045.1 Mandrillus leucophaeus
AATATAGTATCTATAATATATCTATATTATATATTATGTACGTATACACTATACACATATTACAATACAATATATTATCAATCATATGTATATATTATATATGTATATACATATATTATGTGTATATAGTATATATGCACAATCTATTACATAATGTATATTATACATAATATATTATAAATAATATATGCAATATATTATGCAATATGTAATGTATAGTATTTACATAATATATTATACATAATATATACATTGTTCTTAAACATGTGAGGCACCTGATGTATGATACAACTGGGTCCTGAGGCAATGAATTACATATGCATATATAATGAAATATATATGTATACATCACATATATACACATATATAATATACGTGTGCATTGTATGTGTATATTTAGTATATAATATATAATATGTGTCTCATATGTAGCTGAGGCTAAACCTGTTAGAAATTAATTCTATAAGTATGATAGAGAAAGAAGTGGGAACAGCAGTGCAATTTGCTTGCCTTTTCCAAAATTTTTTTCCTGCCACTGCTTAGCAAATAGAGTACAGTGTGTTAAAAGTAGAAAAGATTGGGGGGGCGGAGCAAGATGGCCGAATAGGAACAGCTCCAGTGTCCAACTCCCAGCGGGAGCCACACAGAAGACTGGTGATTTCTGCATTTTCAACTGAGGTACTGGGTTCATCTCACTAGGGAGTGCTGGACAATCGGTGCTAGTCAGCTGCTGCAGCCTGACCAGTGAGAGCTGAAGCAGGGC
>NW_012101476.1:6114505-6142140 GCF_000951045.1 Mandrillus leucophaeus
AAAAAAAAAAAAAAAAAAAAAAAAAGGCAAATTCAACATGCCCACAACTACCTGGACTTCATATTTTCATTAGTCACATTCATCAAGTAACTCCAAAGAATATAGCCATAAGGTAGTGGGAAAAAACCCTACATCAGGACCACTAAGTTTGAATGGTGGCTGGATTCCTGATAATCTATTTCCATTTGTACAATCCAGTCCTCTCTAAAGCTCGCTTTTCTAATCTGCCAGAGGTGAAGATCAATACCTGTCTGTCAGGGTTTTATGATTAACAAATGACAAAAGTGGGTAAAAATGCATTGAATAGTAAAACATGATGAAATGTCAGGGCGAATTGTAGCTTCCATACTCTATTGATTAAGAGTTCTCCTCAACAATTTTAATTGTAAAAATATTTTCACTACAATTGTATAAATCTGTTGCAGAAAACTAAGACAATCCATCTCTTGTGTTGCATCTGGACATCTGGACCATAAGCATCTTATGCTGTTTGTCCTAGGAAGAGCCCACTACCAAGGGTCAGGAGTAGGGGCAGTTCCCTCCAACCCCTTATGTGTGGAAGCTCCAGATATTTAGAATCGAAAACTTGGAAAAAGGGAGGACGTGAGAAAAGTTGCCTCCGTGAGAATCCAACTGCTATTAGACGCAAATCAATGGTTTAGCACATACTGCTCGCTACCTTGAAGCATGAGCTCAATTTCACAACTACTTGAAGCGAATCCTCTAAAGAAGTTCTATGAATACCGATAATGTAGTTTCTATAGCACGCCTTTTCCTACAAAGCACCTATTTTTTTATTTTCTAAGTGCACCACCTTTTCAAAGTAAAGAGAAAGAAGTGCTTTTCTTCCAGACTTTCCTCGCACCCTCGAATTTCGTATTTTACTCTTTGTCTGCATTTAAACAGGTGAAAAGAACTCTTTTCATTGCGTCAGGACTCAGCTGATGTGTCAGGCATCAGGTGCCTGATTCAGAACAATCTAATTTTATCAAGACAAGAGAGAAAAGTCCCTGAGACTTTCTGTTGGCCTTGCATTCAACTGATGTGAACATTATTGTTAATAATAAAATTATTGAATATCTGTAATTATCATTGTCTCTTGGCAATTAAGGGAATCATTTTGCTATGCGAAAACATTTCAAAAGTTTGAAAGGAGAAGATCCCTAGAGTGGCTATTAGTCCAGATTATTTTATTCTTGATATTTTAGTATTCACTCAAGGTATTTCAAAATTTATATATTGCATTGTTGATCTCTTCATTTATTCTCTGCTCCCATTTTCTCTCTTTTTTCTGCCGTTCTAATTCATATTTTATTTCTATAGGGTTCTGCCTCCCTCTCTGCTTGTTAATTTATTGTTGAGAAAATGGTACACTAATAAAGTAAATGTTATTAAAATACAAAGTCTTGATAATTCTTATTTCCTCTAATTAACACAATCTCTTTCAAGTTCCAGGCTATAAAAACGCTATATTCTATGAGTGATTTCTTCGCAACATTTAGAAAGAAAGAGAGACTATAGTCTTCATCATTCTGGGTAAAGAAGCATAAGTGAGTTTTTAATTTTTTTTCCTCATGGCAGCAAAATGTATTGTTCCCACTAAATATTCATGTAGTTTAAATATATATGTATGTTTATGTAAATATTTATATATAGTTTAAATATATGTGTGTACATATTTGTGTTAAATATATGTGTATGCATATTTATATTTACATATATACATATATTTTATAAGCATAATAAAATATATGCATATATGTTTAAATGTATATAAGTAACTATATATTGTGCATATATATTTGTGTGAGTAGGTATATATATATGTGCACACATATACACATAAGTTTTAATCAACCAAAAATTTAAAAACCTGTGTTATGGAGCAGTTCTGGTATAAGTGTCTGGAAATTCAGTTGTTTGTATTGATTCTATTCTTGACAAAGTGGTGACCTTCACCAGTTCAACAATTATCTACCGAGTGCCCGCTACATGCGATCTTTTCTCTATATGCCTGTTTGGGAAATAAAGATGACTAAGGTTAAACTGGTTTCCATGAAATATCATACCATCTAGCATAGGAAACAAGAGATGCCCGCAATATCCTATAGAACAAGCAAAAATTAATCACCTGTTCTGACAAATACAAATGACATGAAATGGGAGCCCAAAATAGAAGAAGAAATTTGCTTCTAGGGATTATCCAGGAAGACTTCAAGGGAGAAGTGCAGTTTCCACCGAGCAGACCATAAAGTCTACTTAGCCTTGAGTGCTAATGGGTAGAGCAGTGAAGGAGAGATGAACGGTCCAGGCAGCGGGAACAAGATGAGCAATCCACGGAGGCTACGGAATGCAGAATGTGCTCTAAGCTGGATAAGGGGTATAGGTTGGGCAAATAATAGAGTGTATTAGGAAAATTAATTAGAGATAATGCTGGACAGGAGATCTCACATTTAAGCTACATTCATTCTGGAATAGAGTCTGGCATGAATGTACATAAATGGCAATGCGTCACATAAGGATGTTTTCATCAACAATGGACCACATAGGCAATGGCCATCCTGTAAGATTATATAATAATACTGTATTTTGTACTTTACCTTTTCTATGTTTAAATATGTTTAGATAGACAAATACTCACCATTGTGTTACAATGGACTGCAGCATTTAGTACAGTAACTTGCTGTACAGGTTTATAGCCCAGGAGCAATAGGCTGTGCCATATAGCCTAGGTGTGTAGTAGGCTCTACCATCTATGTTTGCATGGAAGTGCATTCTGTGATGTTCACACAGTGATGCAATCACCTAACAATGCGTTTCTAAGAAAGTATACCCATCATGAAGTGATGCATGGCTATAGTTTAACAAACCGTTTTTAGCCCTTAAGTCAACAGATATACTATTTCTACTCAAGCAAAAATTTTAAATGAAAGGTTTTCCTTTCTCTTGCATGGTTTTTTCTTATAGCTGTGGCAGAATGTGCATTTGAACCCAATCGTAACTATCAAATATATTGGTAATATAGTTCGTAAATTTAACTTAAAAATGCAAGCAAACTCCTTTTATATTGCAACAAGTTCCTTGCTGAGTTGACAAGCAAATGTCTTTTCCAGAGCCCAGTTGTTTCATGTAAAGAGGTTAATGAATTTTAAATGTACTGTATATTATTCCTCACTTCTAGTCCAGTTTCCTGAGATAACCCCAAGGCATTTATTTCTCTAGAGTATCGTGCTATTTGTTTGTTTGTTTGAAAGAGAACTATATAGTTAGTGGTATTTCGACCCTGAGATCTATTTTTGGAAGACATATCTGAGATGCAGAATTGGAACAGTAAAGTCTTTTCATCTTCCTTTGATATTAACACAGGAGGACTCACATTACATAATTCATTTTTGAAGTACAGTATAAAATGTGATAAAAATCCATAAGCCACATCACTGATTTTTAAGGAAAATATTAGCATAGATATATTATACTCTGAAGGTTTTATATGGAATCAGAAGAAATGTTTTGTAGCCCAAACAAGCACTGAGGTCTTCCAGTGACTTCCTATAAAATATCTGTACATAGTAGTAATTTATTCATTAACATTCTTTCATTGGGAAACAAATATTTTTTCTGCATAACACAAAGATATTCAGCCTGACGTTCTCCTGAGGTATCTGCTAACAACATAAGGAATGGCAGAGCACAGTCACTTAATATAACAAAACATGTTACCAGGTTTAATTCCTTTACTTATTTATCTCCCATGTGTCATTTGGCATTTTTTAATTTATTCATCTATCACACAATTACTCTCTCTTAAACTCTAAATATTCTTTTAGAGACTTCCTTTTTAATTCTTTCCTGAATTCCTGAATACTTATTCTCATATCCTTCTGAATTTCTCATATTATGTTGCTTCTCCATGAAAAATGTATTGCATTCCAAATTGTCAGATCCTTTGATCACCTCGATTCTTAAAAATCAATTTCCTTTTTTACAAAGCTCAAATCCTTAAGACTGTCTTGTTCTTCAGCCTGTCGTCAAAATAACATTCTCTACTTCCAAAACCTTAAGTAACTCTGCCAACTGCATTCTAAATAGAAGCTAATCAGTAATGCAATTACTCCTTTTGATTCTTTATTTATCAAACTGCATGGAGACTTCCCAGGAATCTTTATACCTTTAAAAAAAATTCTAACAATACATGGTGTTGTGAAAGACTTCTTTCTTTAAGCCGATAATAGTATTGCCTGAGTAACTCTAGGAATAGATGTTTCATTGAGTTTGACATGTTTCTGGTCAATGTACGGTTTTATATATATGCACATTAAATCGTCTTTTCCATTTTCTGACACAGTCAGCAAACTTTTCTTCAGCTTAAGAAACTGGATATATCCATGTGGTCCTAAGAGATGAGTTTCTTCTAATTGAATCAAAGACCATGGTGTCAGCCTCCCTGCAGTTGGATCATTATGTTTTATTCTCATATTCTTTCTTCTTTCCATTCCAGAGGATGAATGAAGGAGGGTCAATTGTGAAAATTGTATGAGCTGACATAACACATAGAAGGATAAAATTGACGCTTTGACCCAATTTGTAACTTCAAAATCAAATGTTTTTATATGAACATAACTTATCTAGCTGTATTAGCTACTTCCTTTCTCTTTTTATTCTTTTCTGTTTTCCACAAAGTGAGTCACTTAGTCATCACCGCTGTAGCTAAATGAGGTTAGCTTTGCAAGAGCAAGATCGAGAGCTGATATCTGTAAGGAGGCAGTGGTAAATATAGGTATTTAGTCATAAATTTGATCATGTAGCAGGCAAGTAAGTTGTCCGAAAAAAAGTAAGAAGGAAAAAAAACATTATCAGTGAAACAATGAAGAGATATCATGAAAAATTCCAAATTATGCATAAGTGCTGCTGAAAATGAGGCAGAATCTGGCAAGAAATAATGGGAAGCAGCCATTGGAGTGCCAGCAAGAGCAGGGATTCTGGAAACCTCCTAGCCATGATAGTGCTCAAAAGCTATCTCCACACTTCCCCAGGCACTGGGGGTAGGAGGTGAAAAGACAAAGTGCAGAAATCCTGGGTGGAAGCAAGTCCACGGAATGCAAGTGGCAGGTCTCACAAGGGGGCCAGAAAATGTCAACACCTTTTAAAGTAGGTTAATGAGGTTGTGCCCCTTAATGACTGTGGCCTGGGGGAAACTAATGGAGCATGCAGAAGACGCCCTTCAGAGGCAGAAGAGATTCCAAGGGGCAGAAGTAGAGGGGTCTATGTGGAGGTGCCTGGATCAAATAAATAGAAGAAAGTGCTTTGATGTGAGGGCATGGACAGTAAGTGCAGCTCACCCCACAGACACCTCCTGGAGAAGTCATGTCCGGGAAAATGATAGTCACCCTAAGAGAAACAGACTCTTGCATTTTGCTCTCTCTTATTTTCTTGGGGTCCTAATTCTCCTGTTTAGGACCCTCACCTATGTCTAGAATTGGGTTGCTGTCCTAAGTGAGGAGGGATATGAACAACTTTCTTTCTGGGACCAAATGGAAACCAGGGCATGTGGTGACAATGCAATTACTCAAGTATTCTCCACTGTGACAGAGGAATGAGCACAAGAGAAGGGCGAGTTGTCTAGAGATCAAGTGACTCTCATACTAATTGCAATGCTGACAACAGTGATTGTAAAAATCACAGAATCAGCTGGCAGCTTCAGAAGACATGAGAGCATGTACACAAGGAAAGAGCTAATGGAAGACCATAGATGTCCCATTCAGACCACAGCTCCATGGTGTGTTTGATCTTGCACACCCCCAGAGAAACAGACGCTTGCGTTGTGTTCTTTCTTATTTACTTGGGGTCCTAATCCTCCTGTTTTGTGTCTGCTGATTCTAACTCATCACCAGCTCTTATAGTTTGTAATGATTTTTCCTGATCAAATCTTTCATGTGTTTTTTTTTCCTATGTAGGATCCTCATGCAATTCATTATAGAAAGTCCTTAGGGAAAAATTTGGCCTTTGTTAGCTTTCTGCAGAAGATGACCCAGTTTGGAATCAGTTTGTGCATTAATTTCTCAAGCTGGGATTTCCACACGCCCCAGTTAGTATAATGTGGAAGCCATTCTTATGTCCAGCGTGCACTCTGGCTCTTATAATGGGAGATTATTTTTCCCATTCAGAGCCCTTGGTGGAGAAGGCTTCACTCAACAGTTCACTGGGGCAGTGCACAGAGCTGTTCTCATCCACAGGGATGAAATGGGCAGTTCTCTCAAAACCCAGACTTTATACAGTGGTCCCAGCTCCTTACTATTGTGTCATAGTGGTTTAAGGTCCCTGTTTCTGTTCCTATTCAGCATTAAAAGCTCATTCTCTTAAAGGTTAGGATGCATATCTCAGTCTGATTAAACCACCACAGTTTCAGCACTCACACTTAATGGTCAGGACTTAAGTTTTTTTCTTAGTTCTGACATTTAACACCACCACCCTCACATATGCTTAGCTTCACCCATTTAATCTCAGCAGTATTCAGATGATGGTATTTCACCCACATTTTCATAGAATTATATGAGGAGAATGATTCAGATGAACTTGGTCTAACATGGTTAAATATATCATCAAAAGTTAGAGTCAGAAAAACTAAGTTATAGAAACCCTACAAAGTTTTATTGCTTCAGAGTGGATTTGGTGAGGGGAGGAAAGGAGCTTTCATTTTAGAACGTTCTGAGTGATTTTTAAAATTGTGTTAGGTTTTTGCAATAATCAGGTGAATCATGTGTTTTTGTGTCACAAGTGATACAGAAAACATCTGCATTGGATAGCGACATCGTCATTTACCTCTCCAGATCCGGTTCCACTCTTCCTTCCTTGATGTGTGGATGGAGACTTATGCAGATGCCATCCCCATACTTTCTGCTTCTAGCTTTCAGTTGGACTTAATCAATGGGCCCCTTGCAGGAAAGAAGAAGGTAGGAGGAAAGTGAGTTTGCCATATTTCCTGCATCTTCCTTGTATTTGTCAGGGTTCTCCAGAGGGACAGAACAAACAGGATATATGTATATATAAACGGAAGTTTACTAGGGAGAATTGGCTCACACCATTATAAGGGTAGGCAGTCTGCAAGCTGGGGAAAGAAAAAGAGAAACCGATAGTATGGCTCAATCTAAGTCTGAAAGCCTCAAAACCAGGGAAGATGATGGTGCAGCCCTCAGTCTGAGGACAAAGGTGCAAGTCCCAGAGTACAAAGGCCAAAGAACCTGGAGTCCGATGTCCACAGGCAGGAGTGGGGGAAGCAAGCATCCAGCATTGGAAGAAGAAAGAGAGCCACAAGACTTAGCTAGCAAACTTATCCACCTTCTGCCACCTGCCTTGTTCCAGCCACGCTGGCAGCCAATTGGATGGCACCTACCCACATTGCAGATAGGTCTTCCTCTCTCAGTCCACTGACCCACACGTTAATCTCCTCTGGCAACCAGAAACAACGCTTCACAAGCCATCAAAGCATCCCTCAGTCCACTCAAGTTGACACCTAATATTAACCGTCACACCCAGCAAGCTGTGTAACATGAGATGATTGTACTTTCTCCAACCAAGGCCATCACTCTGGTCAGGAGGCCTGGGGGTTTGCCATCCTGGGGTGTGATCTATCACTTGTTGGTTTCTTTAAATCCTGCCCATTACTTTGAAAATAGTTCTTTATTAAGCCCACCCACTTAAAAGTGAAAGTGCTGTCTCTCTGCTGGGAATCTGACTTGTACAATAACTATTGCCAGACATTGCCTCCGGAAGTAGAACCTCCCATATGTCTGGAATTGGGATGCTGACGTATGTGAGGAGGATATGAACAACTCTCTGCTTAGGGTCAGATTGAAACCTGGGCATGTAGTGACAACACAATTACTTCAAGTCATCTCCACTGTGACAGAGGAATGAACACAAGAGAAGGGCGAGATGTCTAGAGATGAAGTGACCGATATTAATCGCAATGCTGACAACAGCGATTGTAAAGATTGCAGAATCGGCTGACAGCTTCAGAAGGCCTGAGAGCGTGCACACAAGGAAACAGCTAATGGAAGACCATGAATGTCCCATGCAGACCACAGGTGGGCGAGCAGCAGTCTCCATGGCGTGTTTGATCTTGCAAAGCAGGTAGGGCCAATGATCACTTGTACCAGACCTCAACTGTGAGTGTCATAGGGTGTCAGCACCAACCACCAACTCATCTAGTATCTTAGGTTCCTGGGAGAGATTGAGTCCCTGAGTCCGGAAATGGGATCATTTTAGAAGGCACAGAAGACACTGAAAACTGTGGAATTCCCAAATATCCCTTGGTAGCAGAGGTCATTGTCCACCTCCTCTTTCCCCACTAGGAGAACAAAACTCCTTATCAAAACTTTACAATGACTATTGCTTAGACACTTAATGATTATCATAGCAACAACACTCATTAAACCTCATTATGTTCAGGCCGCACGAAGACACTGAGTTCTCCACATTGCCACCCCTCCCCCAGAAACAAAAGGATTCATCTGGCAAAAGAGAGAATATTGAAGGAGTTGTAGGACCTCACCATTTTGTTTTGGCAAGAATTTGGAAAAATCTATCGGATTTCACTCAGAAAGTGTTAGAGCAACAAGAGTGAAATACAAGACTTGGATTAGGACATGTTTCTTAATGTATTTGAGCTACCTTAAAAATTGGAATTTATTGAGTACTTAGCAATGACAACAATTGTCTACCAGATGGATTAATTAAAGCCTGCATCTAAATATGCTTTACAATGAAGGAGTGTAAATCCTGGTGTTCCCCTAGCATGCTTTCATGGAAGGAATCTGAAGATCCAGGGATTTGGGAATGACAGAAAGGACACATTGTTTGCAGACTGCTCAGCCATTCTCTTAACTTACCCCCTTGCAATGAATACTTGAAGGACCATCCCTTACCAGGCATTAAGAAATGTCTCGGTACCGGGAGGCGCCAGCATCCTTATCCAGTTTTGTGGTGGGACCAGTCCTCTGTAGTCCACAGGTGATGGTGGGATTTAAATTCTCATCTCAGTGAAAATAATGAGGGCCTAGATTGGAAGGGGCTAATGTGGGAGTGCTCCAACAACAGAGAATTTTCCATTTCTACAATAAGTCATGCTGATACAGCAGTCTTCAGACTGTTCTGGCTTGCAAAATCCATAGTGATTGCTAATTAATCACGGAGCTCCTGGAGGGAAAATATATGTGCAGCTCTTGAAATATACTTTGGGCAAATACACACTCACACACACACACGTGCATTGTTTAATATTCATTGTTGTTAGTGTTTGCTTACTTTATTTGTTTAGTGGGCAGAACCACCTTGGCTTCCTGTGTGGGATTCTGATTGCTCTTACTCAGTTTCCAGTTCTAAGCCAGGTAACAAAGCTAGCACTTCCGCCCTTGATAAGGAGCCAGGTTCTTTGGCAAAAATTCTATTAAATTGGTGCACAAGTCATTGCAGCTTTTGCCATTGAAAGTAATGGCAAAACCACAATGACTTTTGCACCAACCTAATACTATATTGCCACAGGGAACTGCACCCATTTACCAGGATAACTATGTCCAGAGGAAAGAGAAATATCCAGATTACGAGTCTATCAGTAGAGTGGCCACACGCTGCAGCTGCTCAGGGGTGGCCCTGCTGTACACCCATTGTCCCAGCATCGGTCCAGTCAATGTCTTCTTCACACTAAAAGGCATCCTGTTTTGTGCGATGAATTGTGCAGTCATGCTAGCTATTAGATACCATTTCTGAACTGACACTCATTACTCTAGACCATAAATGCCACTGTGGGGTTTATGGAGTTAAGAGGACGAACGTAGCTTTGGCCTGAGTTCATGTCTAACATTTGTAACATTTCCGTCCTACAGTCATTTCTCCAGCCCCCAAATATACTAGGAGAATAGATGCAATTAACTCCTGGCAAAATCACTGCAGTGAGACATAACCCACAGAGTGAGGATTTTCTTAGAAAGGGCCAAGTGGAAGGTCCTCAAATCGCCCTCCCTGCTCGCTGCATGATGGAACCATAAAACCCTAGGCTTGGCGGAACTGTTGAGATGTATGTGACCATCAGACAATTGAGAGAGGTAGTGACTGTGACTCATAAAGCAACCCCATTGACTGTGTTTGTCCAGTGAAAAGGTCGTAAAGATTTGGGGGAATGATCATGAAAAATCCTTATCAGGTGATGTTTCCCATTGCAGTTGTAATTCTATTCGTAGTCTTAATTTAAAGAATCCACCATAGACTATGGCAATAGATGTACAGTTACTTGGTTGCCTTATCTCCCGCATCACTGTTAACAAAGGTCATCAGAAGTGGTTAACTTTCTAGAGAATGGAACAATATTTCTTTCATTGTCTTTCCTCAGAACTTGGTGAAACCTCTTACCCCGTGTCACAGTTTACCCGGAAGAGGCATTGATTGTCTTATTGTCCTACAGGACATCAGGCTGGTCCCTTACATGGACGGTATTATGCTAACCAAACCTCTTGGGAAACTCCTAGCTGCTGGCCATGCAACCCCACTGATTACATGACTTGAACTATCCATCATTACCTGGATGTTACCTAGTCTGCTGAACCATAAAATTGAATGTTTATAGGAGAATGTAATTAACAGAGCACAGATGGCTCTGATGGTCTCGGTACTTGCTCCTGCCACCTTTCCGGCTCTCTTTCAACACATCTCTTACCTTGCGGTGAGTTTTCTATGACTTGTTCAGGGATCTGTAGCTCTGTGTTGCATGTAGATATGCACTGTTTACAGGTACCAGGCAAAAGATGGTGTTAATTAAGAGGGGCCCTGGAAGCAGCAGTGAAGGAAAACCCTCCGATGTGCTTATATTAGGTCAGTATATGGTTCTATTTCATGTAAAATAAGAGATGGCTTGACGCATGTATCTATAGTGATGCATGAGTAGTGGCAACTTATTAAGGTTGTGAATCTAGCAAAAAGCTAGAAAAAAATGAAACAAGTTAACAAGGTGGTCTATAGGAGTAGTTTATAGATGAACCACTAGAAACAGAAGCACAAGACATCTGCTTTGTGAAGACTGTACAAAATGAAGTCAAGAGAATAATCCACTCAACAGGCAGCCTCATATCCTGGCCATTCCAAACCTTCCTCAAGGTGTCCATTTACGTATTAGTCATTGTTTTAAGGATGAAACCTCAAAAGCGAAATCAATTTGTTGATTGACAAAATTTGTTTAAATTGTTGAAGAGACAAAATACATTTTTGTAGTAATTTCTTTCTTTCTTCTTATATATGTACATTTCTCTCTTCTTATGTACATACCTGAGAAGGGAGAAACAAATGTCCACAAAATTTTATAGACAATATTCTGATTATACTAATAACATTTGGTTACAATTTTTTGCTAATACAGATCCACTAATGTGAAGAATGGAATTATTTTTGAAGGAGATAATATTTTAACTGGAGTTCAGAGTTAATGTTCTCTACAATCAAAATCTGTTGGAAATATTCATCAGTTAATAGTGATCTGTAATGAGATTTTACATATTTTATCTTTGAAAATGTCTTCTTGCAGATATTTGCAGCCAAATACTGACATCATTTGATGAGCATATGATCTTAACTGAGCATATGCATCCGTTTCAGGGCACTGATAGAATTCTATTAGATTCCCACTTGATATTGGTGTTTTGGCACGGCTTTACATTGCGTATTAATCTGTCCCAATTGAACTTTAGGTGAAAGTTTCTCAATTTCACACCAAAGTAGATTGTAAATTATGGAAATTCCCTTTGCACTTTCATTGAGGTCAAAATATGCTGCTGAAACCTAGTTTGAGCTCAGAAAATATATTCTATGGAAACTTGTGTAGAAATAAAGATCTCACTTCTTGTTTTAACTTTTGATAGCACAAGAAATGTATGAAGCAGGCTGACATCATGATTCAAACAATGTTTGCTGTTTAAATGACTTTACTGTAGTATAAGTTTCACATATAAGTTCAGTTTTCCCTTGTAATCTGGGGTTGAGTTAACCAAGAAACATAATCAAGTGTGCAGCAAAAGCTAATTTCCCAAAACATTCTGTGTTCAGTAATATTGATCAAGGTCAATTCTTGTTTAGATAAGTTTCAGTTTTGGCCTCAAGCTAAAAAAAAATCCACAATAAAATTTTGCCTCTGCTTAAGCCATCAAATTGCCTGTATAGATGGTAGAACAATTTAGTGTATTCGACATTTTCTGACAAAAGTTTACAGAATTCACAATGGCTAAGTCCATGAGTGTGACTAAATTTCAATACTGACACTACTTTTTAATAATATGTTGATAGATAAATGTCTTCTGCAAAGCATCTGCTAATGAATGCTACCGTGAATAATGGCAAGATTTATGCTCCTTACATTTTCACAAGGAGCTTTGTAAATTTTTCCAACTATGCCTTTTTCTACACCATGCACATTTACCACCATCAACTGTGGTGCATCTTAGATGATTTCGCTTCAGGTTGTATTGAATGACTGTTTTATCAATGTCTCAAAATATTCTTGCCTGTAGTTGTTCCATGCAGACTACTCATAGAGGCGAATTTTTCAGCCAATTCAAACTCAACATTGACTCCTTTAATACACAATGACAACTGAACAGGATTGGTTACATCTGTCCATTTATCGAGAACCAAGGACAACCACACACAATTGTTTGCCTTGTTTTTTAATCGATGATTAACTTTGCTTCCACTGTTTCAACTTTGGAGCAACTATTCTTGCAGAAAAACTACTAGTTTTTTCAATTGGCAAATAAGAGTTGTATATATTTATGGTGTACAACGTGATGGTTTGAGATATGTATACATTGTGGAATGGCTAAATATAGCTAATTAACATATGCGTTACCTCACATACTTAGTATTTTTTTGTGATAAGAACACTTAAAATCTACTAAGGCTAGTACAGATGGTCCCTAGCTTAGGATAGTTCACCTTACAATTTTTTTTTTTTACTTTATGATGGTGTGAAAGTAGTATGCATTTATTATACTCATGGACTTACAAGGGGTTATGTCCTTATAAACTCATTATAAGATATTATCAATTTGCAGTAAGTTTATTGGGAAATAACTCCATTGCAAGTCAAGGAGTATCTGTAGTCTTTTTTGTTTGTTTCAAAATGTGGACACATTTCTTCATCTGCTTCAATCAAACATGGTTTAGTTGAATTACCACAAGTCAACCACTTTCCTTGCTTGGCTAACAAATGAGTTACTTGCTAACTTTCTTTCCAGAGCTCCAAAAAGGATCAGTTGAGGTCGTAGTAACAATTACATTATAGATCAGCTTTTCCCTTTGATATCATTTAATATTTTGATTTTTATGTAGCAATTTTACTAAGATATGATATTCTGTAACACTTTTGTCTTCTGTTAGCATATTGAGTACTTGGGGATCTTTAGCTATCAATATGATCTAAATTTTCAATCCAAAAAATCTAACTTGAAATGGTCCTGTCTATATTGGTTAGTCTCTAAAACAGCTACAGACGTAGAAAATACAGGGGCTAAATCTTAGCCATTTTTCTTTCTTTCTTTCTTTCTTTCTTTCTTTCTTCCTTTTATTCCTGTTACTTTAGATAAAGTACACTGATGGTAGCTAATGTTTTTGTTTCAAGTAATGTGTTAAATCATAGGAGCCAATTGCAAAGGAATCATATGATTCCATTCATGTGAAATGTCCAGAACATGTAATCTACAGATACAGAAAGTAGATGAGTAGTTGCTTAGGGCTGAGTGTGGGAAAACTAGGTGGTAGGACATGGTTGCTACAAGGTACAGAGTTTCTTTTCGGGGTGATGAAAGTTCTGTACAAGTGTCCACTGTGATGGTTGCATGTATCTGTGAATATACTGAAAACCATTAAGTTGTACTCTTTAAATGGATGACATTTATGGTGCATAAATTATATCTCAATAAAGCTGCCAGGGAGAAAAAAAGCACAGAATGTAGTAAGAACAAGTATGTCTAATGCATAATCAGAACATGTGAAAATTGTAATAAAAAATGCAGATTGCTATGATATCATTGTTTTATACAAATAACAAATTATCTTAGTCCTGTTAAAGGACTTACCTTAAAAAGGAGAGGGAAAAAAAGAGTATGGAACTGAAAATACCTATGAAGAAATAATGGCTGAAAATTTCTCAAAGTGATCTTGAGATACAAATTTATAGAAGCTTTCAAGAAGCTACAATAAATCCAAAGAGGGTAAACCCAAAGAAATCTGTCTAGATAGATCACAATCAAACTTCTAAAAGACAAACAAGCAACAAAACAAAATCTAATAAAGAGGATCTAGGCCTAAATGGCTTCAATGATTTAATAGTATCAATCATTTAAGGAAGAAAAATATCAGTTGTATACAAAATCCTTCAGAAAATAGCAGATAGGGAATAGTATTTCATTTTATGAGACCATGAAAGTACAGATACCAAAACCAGATAAAGACATTTTAAGAAAAGAGAACTATAGAACAATATCCTTCATGATCTTAGATCAAAAGTCGTCAAGAAAAAATCATATCAAGCAATATCCATAATTATTGGGTGAGATTTATCCCAGGAATGCAAGACTAGTTTAACATTGCAAGTCAATTAATATACATCATCACAATAGATACAGAAAAATAATTTGACAAAATTTGGCATATTAACAATTAAGTGTTAACAACAGAACATGTCTAGAAATTCTCAGCAAACTAGGCATCGAAAGTAACTCCCTCTACCTAATGAAAGACATCTTCAAAAAACATACAGTTAACGTCATACTCAATGTTTACCCCTTACCCTATGGTTCAGAAAAAGCAAAATGTCCATTCTCACTACTTCTATCCAACATCATGTTGTGGGCTCCCAGCCAGTGATATAAGGCAAGAAAAAGGAATAAAAAAATATATAGAATGAAAACTAAAAAATAAACTTTTCTATTCTTGGGTTCCATTATAGTATACATAGACTATATCAAGGAATCGACAAAAAGCTACTATACTTGATAAGTGACTTTAGCAAAACCACAGGACACAAAAACAATAGAACATAATCAGTTATATTTCTGTACACTGGAAATGAACAATCAAATTGAAATAATTAAAACTAGTACCAATTGCAATAATATAAAATATAAAATATTTAGAAATTAAGCAACCCTGTACAAAACTGATTAATTGATCTCTTTATAACTATAAAACCAATGAATAAATCAAATATAACATATACGTGGGTAGTTTATACATACACACATGCTTATGCACGCACACACAGACACACACACATACACACAGAGATTTTCATGTAAGACTCAATAATTTTCAGATACTAAGTTTCCTTCAACTTCAACAGAACTTTGAAATAGATTAAACAAAATACTCCTCAAAACCACAACAGAACCTTTAGCAGAAATAGACAATGAATTTTGTAGAGATAGACTCTTTGGTAGAAATAGACTGTACGTTATATAAAGCTAATCGGATAGACAAAAGCAATTTTGAAAAAGAACAAAATTGCAGCACTCACACTGATTTCTAGACTTAAGTAACCAGTAATTATGTTTGATATTGAGATATAGCCAATGCTTGTACATTTATAATAGTGGTAATATAATTAATACTGCCTACAATTTATGATACATGTGGTATTGACTAAGCAGTAGAGATATAAGTCAATGAATCAGAGTAGAAATTCTAAAATTAGACCCATATGTATGACCAACTGGCTTTTGAATAAAATGCCAGAGAAATTCAGTGGAGAAAAATAGTCTTCCAAAAAATGGTGCCAGAAAAATTACAAATACATATGCAAAAATAGGAATATTTATTCGTATTTTCACCTTATCCAAAGATTAATTCAAGAAGTGTTATAGTGTTAAATGTAAGTCTTAAAACTTACAAAAACTTGTAGGAAATTCTTTGTGTAAATCTTCATGAGCCTGGCTTAGATAAAGCTTTCTTAGATTCGTACAATAAAATTAATTAACACATTGACCTTTAACCAAATTAAAAACTTTTTTTCTGTGAAATATGATTTTAAGAAAATGGAGACAAAAGCCCCAAACTGGGAAAAATTACTTACAAAATACATATCTGACAAAGTGCTTAAACCAGCATAGATTATAAAAACTGTCAAAAATCACTAATAAAATCATGCAGCTCAGTTTAAAATTGAAAATGCATAGCTATTTCATCAAAGATAATATAACAGACAAGTGCGTGAAAAGATGCTCAACATCACTAATCATTAGGAAAATGCGAACGAATCAAAACAAAACAAGATATGATCACATGGCTATTAGAATGGCTACAATAAAAAATTCTAACAATACCAAGTATTGGCAAGAATGCAGAAACAGTGAAACTCTCATCCATTTCTTAATGGATGTATAATGCTACAGCAACTAATACATCCACATACCTAAGCGAGGCTCCCACCTGTGCTTGAGCAGAATACGAGATAGGATGGGACTGTAGTGTGCACTGTTGTAAATTTCCATGAGCTTTAATTTAAAAGGACAATGAGATATAGTTTTTGGACTTTAAGTTATTCATGGAGATTTCCTAATTTGAATGTTTTTATATTCATATTTGGGCCATCTCTATTGTTGGAAATTTATTATTGTAGCATTTTTCTTCTGTCCTTTGCTATCAGTGTAGTCTCAGCTGAGCTATATTTAACAATATAGCTGGTAATATTTTTGTGAAATAAAATAAGGAATAAATTTTTGTGCCCTTGAACATAGGCTTCAGGAATATACCTTACCTCATTGCCTGTATTAGTAAAATTCACTGTGGTTTTATTTGCTCATTTTTTTTTGGTAATGTTTCAGCTATTGCATCATGTAAAAAGTAGGCAGATTTTCACCAAATTTGAAGGTTATATTTGAAATAGTCACATTGAAACTATTGGCAACATAGGCTATATGAAATTCATCTTGAGAGTGACTACTAGCAGTGTCAGCTGAAGCTTGAATATATAATAAAAGACCTGTAGAGATGCCACTTGAGAGAAACATGAGAACTTGGTTAAAAGACCCTGGATAGAGAAAAAATGGTTTTAAACATGAAGCCAAACCAATTGTGAAATCCACGCATCATTCCAAGATCCATTTCCACTACTATTGCCTCATTATAATCTATGCTGATCTCCTAAACCAGAAGTTGTATTTCTCTCCTTTGAAACTCTGCAGCACTTGATACCATTTTTTGTCATAAATCATAATCTTTCTTATTAAAGTGTTGTATTCTCCGATTAAACTGTGATTTATTTGAAGGTGGTAACTAAGTCATTTTTATTACTGGATCACTGACGATGTCTATCATGGCATCTAGAACAAGACGAGTGCCCAATAACTGGTGTATTGGGTTCTGCCTACTCCTTCATCATTGTTTCTTGTTAAAAATTACATACAATGAAGAAATTGCAAAAAATGAATACAGATTTATGAATATTTTAAAACTGCATACAAGCATGTAGCTAGCACTCAAATAAAGATACAAAGCATTGCCAAAGGCCAAGTAGTTTCTCTGGTACCTTATACAGTCTCACCACCTGCTCATCCCAAAGGTAACCATTATCTTGACTCTTAATGGCACAGATTAACTTTGTCTACTTTTGAACTTTATATAAGTAGAGTGATACCAACTGTGCTCTCTAGTGCCTGGCTGCTCTTTCACTCAACTTTACATTTCTGAGATGCATCCATATTGTAGTTCATTCATGCACATCACTATGGATTACTATTTTGGGTATGCTACCCAAAGCATGGTCTCTGGACCTGCAGCAGCATTACTTAAGATCTTGTTAGAAATGCAAATGCTTAGGTCCCGCCCCCGACCTGCTGAATCAGAATCTCTTGAAGTGGAGCCCAGCAATCTGTGTTTTGTCAAGCTGTTCATGGGATTATTATGCCTCGTTAGAATTTGAGAACTGTGACTAGATAGTATTCCACTGTGTGAACATACCATGATAAAGTCATCTAGTTAACTGTTGATGGTACCAGCATCATTTTAGTATCCTGTCCATAAAATCTATATAATCCAGATTATTATAACTATTATTATAACTGTTTTCAAATATCCCACTCTTTCTTGCCTCTAAAATTTTGCACATTGCTGTGGACTAAATGTTTTTGTCCCCATGAAATTCAGATGTAGAAGCCTTAATCCTCAAGGTGATAGTGTTTGGGGAGGGGGATGGCCTTTGGGGTTAACTAAGCTTAGATGAGGAGGGTGGAGTCCCCATGATAAGGTAAGTGTCCTTAAAAAGATGACTAGACCAGACCCTACTCTCTCCACCAAGGCACCACTCTGCCCAACAGGAAGAGAGCTCTCACCATGCACCAAATGGGCTGGAACCTCGATCTTGGACTTCCTAGCCTCCTAGCCTCAAGAGATATAAGAAATAAATTTTAGCTGTTTAATCCACCCAGTCTGTGGCAGTTTTGTATAGCAGCTTGAACGGACTATGGTGCACTTGGTATCTCATTAGGCTGCTATGCACTTAATTACTTACACGGTTTTTTCTGGTCTGAAATAAATTTCTTGTGTGTGTTCTAATTTGTCCAGTACCTACCTCACATCTCAGCCATATTTTAATATATACTCACTCATCTGTCCCATCCAGTAGACAGTGAATACCTTCAAAAAAGAAATTGTCTTTTTAAAGAAAGTTTGTATCCCCAACACTGAACACAGGAGCGAACACAAAGTACATACGCAAAAATAAATTGTAGATTTAAACAATAAAGGAAATGAAAATGCAATATTACCTATAGGAAAAAAAAATATCCTAATGAAGTAGAATAATCATCATTTTGTATAGACACTATAAAACAACAGAAAAAATTCTTTGAAAAATATTTTTCATCACTATGCGGAGAGCAATGCTAAGTGCTAAGCATTCTGGGAAATAAAAATTTGAATGAATTTTGATAAATGCTTTCAAATAACTCTATTACAATAAGATGCATTATATAATCAACATTCCCTGTGTTATAAAAACCAAACTGGCCAACTCTACTTGATTTGTAGCCATGACCTTTTTTTTTTTTTTTTTTTTTTTTGATTTGAGATAGAGCCTCCCTCTGTTACCCAGGCTGGAATGCAATCGTGTGATCTCTGCTCACTGCAGCCTCCACCTCCTGGGTTCAAGTGATTCTCTTGCCTCAGCCTCCTGAGTATCTGGGACTACAGGCTCATGCCACCAAGCCTGGCTAATTTTTTGTAGTTTTAGTAGAGGCAGGGTTTCTCCATGTTGGCCAGACTGGTCTCGAACTCCTGACCTAAAATGATCCACCCACCTTGGCCTCCCAAAGTGCTGGGATTACAGACATGAGCCACTGCATCTGGCCTGAGACACTGACTTTTTTGTCTCTTAAAGAGACAACAAAATAAGAAGAAGAGGAAGAAGGAGAAGAAGGAGGAGGAGGAGGAAGAGGAGGAGGAGGAGGAAGAGGAGGAGGAGGAAGAGTAGGAGGAGGAAGAGGAGGAGGAGAAGAAGAGGAAGAGGTGTAGGAAGGAGGAGGAGGAGAAGAAGAAGAGGAAGAGGAGTAGGAAGGAGGAGGAGGAGGAGAAGAAGAAGAAGAAGGAGGAGGAGGAGGAGGAGGAGGACGGGGAGGAGGAGGAGGAGGAGAAAAAAATGAAGGAATGGGAAGGTATGGGAAGAGGAGGAGAGGCAAGAAGGAAAAAGAAATAAGAAAGGAGGAAAGAGAAATAAGGAAAGAGGGAGTGTATTAGTCTGTTCTCACACTGCTAATAAAGACATACCCAAGGCTGGGTAATTTATAAAGGAAAGAGGTTTAATTCACTCATAGTTCCACATGGCTGGGGAGGCCTCACAATCATGGCAGAAGGTGAATGCGGAGCAAAGGCACGTCTTACATGGAGGCAGGCAAGAGAGCGTGTGTAGGGGAACTCCCCTTTATAAAACCATCAAATCTTGTGAGACTTATTCACTATCATGAAAACAGCACAAAAAGACCTGCCCCCATGATTCACTTACCTCCCACCAGGTCTCTCCCATGACACCTGGGAATTTTGGGAGCTGCAATTCAAGATGAGATTTGGGTGAGGACACAGTCAAACCACATCAGGGAGAGAGGGAAGAGGGGAGAGGAAAAAAATACAAAATCTTCAGATGTGGTTGGCCTCTGCTTACTACTTCAGCAGAGCCAGGCTGGTGTGCAGTGTCTAGGCAATGGGCTTGCAAAAGAAAACCACCTGCCTCCCGAGTCTTCTCTTTAAAATCCTGCTGCCAAGACCTGTTAGCTACCATGAGCAGTGTATTATTTTGTTCGGAGTCTTCTTACATCCTCGTAAAGTACCAGAATTCCTAGGAGAGGAAACAATTTAATCTTCATAAAATATTTTCACCATGTCAAGTATTTTCTAGAAAATAGAGCAAGGAAAGCAAGGGATTAATTGGCATTTAGGAGGAGGTGAGTGGGGTCAGTCTACCAAGGAGAAAAAAGCTCCTATAAAATTGTAGTTGGCTCATTTACTTTGTCTTTCAGATTCAGCTGTTAGTGCCCATCCTACAATCCAAGTCAGTGCTGGAAACTCTGATACATACCTGATATATGTACCTGATATATATGTATGTGTACCTGATATATATGTGTGTGTATATATATATACACCTGATATATATGTATGTGTGCGTGCATGTGTGTGTGTATATATATATATGAAGATTGTCTACTGCTAATTCAACAGGCTAATTTGAAAGCGTTTTCCATAAGATGCCTCCAGGTTAGTATGGGAGAAAGAAAGCATGATCAATACTTATAGAAGAAAAGTTCCTGAAATGTTTCAGATGGTTTCAAAAACATATGGAAATCTGAGAGGCCAAGATGGGCAGATTACGAGGTCAAGAGATCGAGGCCATCCTGGCCAACATGGTGAAACCCCATCTCTACTAAAAGCTACAAAAATTAGCTGGGCGCGTGCGCCTGTAGTCCCAGGTACTCAGGAGGCTGAGGCGGGAGAATCACTTGAACCAGGGAGGTGGAGGCTGCAGTGAGCCGAGATCACACCGCTGCACTCCAGCCTGACAACAGAGCGAGACTCCATCTCAAAAAAAAAAAAAAAAAAAAAAGGAAAAAAGAAATTGGAAATTATAAAATATTTTTATCTTGTAATATAATTCAAATAAGACATCCAGATGCCTGTATGTATAGATCACATGCACTTAATAATTACGGAGGTGGTTGGATGTGGTTTGCTGAGAGAGATACAGATGGGATTCTGTGGGGGAATCACACAAAATAGGCACAATGAGCAAGTTCCAAGCATTTCTTAAATCAAAAGCATTGTTAGACCTGTTGTGTATATCTTTGGAAATGTATCATGTCATGAATACATCGGATGCTATTTATGTGCTAGGTTCATTTGCTATGCATGCTGTAACAATCTGAGTCAGAAAAGCTAAACCGTTTCCAAAGTAACTGTGAATATACTACTTAAAAAAACAAAAGCCTTGTAGTATTGGGGGTATTACTTATTTATGCTATCAATGCTAATGTTTGCAAGATTCCTTCAGTGGCATACACTTTTAAACAAGGGCGTAGCATAGCAAGTGCCTGGCACGCTTCTCATTGATTACCAAGAACACTCCCAAGAGAGTCTTCACAAATATAAGCGTTGTTTTAAAGTCTCCAATCCACAATATCCAATACGGTCTCTGTGGATAAGTGTGTCTCCTATTTTACCGATAAACTTTTTTTTTTTTTTTTTGAGATGGAGTTTTGCCCACACTGGAGTGCAATGGCGCGATCTTGGTTTACTGCAACCTCCGCCTCCTGGGTTCAAGCAATTCTCCTGCCTCAGCCTCCCAAGTAGCTGGGATTACAGGCACATGTCACCATGCCTGGCTAATTTTTTGTATTTTTAGTAGAAACGGGGTTTCACCATGTTAGCCAGGTTGGTCTCAAACTCCTGGCCTCAGGTGATCTGCCCCCCATCGGTCTCCCAAAGTGCCAGGATTACAGGCTGAGCCACCGCGCCCAGCCATTGAGAAACTTTTAAAAGCACTCAGTTGGCATTCTGTTATCAAACTCCCCTCTCTGTTTCCACATTTTTCTTCCCCTTTGTTCAGTTTTAATAGAAGCTCATTTTGCCAGTTCTTTCCAAGGTGAAGCACATGTGCTCTCAAAAGCATCACTTCTGTCTCTTTCCCATCACCACTGACCTCCTGTCTCCTTGGTAAATTCTAAGGCCTGTTAGGGAGCATCTCTCTCTGTTACCTGCTCCAACCTTCCTATTGCCTAACTCCCCAAAATGCTCAGTTAGGCTTAAACTAATGCAGCCTTCTTGCAAACCGTTGAACACACCAAAATTGATTACAGCTCAGGGCTTCACTAATGTTTTGCCTCTCAGACTGGAATGTCCTTTCACCTACATTTACCTGATTGTTTCCTTCTTCTTTCTTTCTTTTTTTTTTTTTTTTTTTTTGAGATGGAATCTGGGTCTGTCACCAAGGCTGGCACTCAGTGGCACAATCTCAGCTCACTGCAAGCTCCACCTCCTGGGTTCAAGCGATACTTCTGTCTCAGCCTCCCGAGTAGCTGGGATTACAGGTTTGCACCATCCCATCCAGCGAATTTTTGTATTTTTAGTAGAGACAGGGTTTTGCCATGTTGGCCAGACTGGCCCCGAACTCCTGACCTCAGGTGATCCTCCCACCAAGTGCTGGGATTACCGGCGTGAGCCACCGTGCCCAGCCCCTGCTCCCTTCTTATAATTTTGTATGTAGCATTACAAACATTTGCTCAGAAAAGACTTCCTCTGATACATCTTCAGTGAATATCATTCACTGGCCCTTATTTTCTGATGCTGTGCTTATTGTTTTAAAGCAATTATCAGAATCATTTAGCCTGTCTCTTCTTCACTAGACTATAAGCTCTATACTGGCAGTGCTCATATCTAACTTACTCAATATAGCCTGGTTTACAGCATATATTCAACAAATATTTGATGGAGAAAGAAATTAGAATAAATACACGCCCACAAATGGCATATAAAATTAAAAATTCAGGCCAGTGTAGTGACCCACTCCTGTAATCCCAGCACTTTGGGAGGCTGAGGCGAGTGGCTCACTTGAGGTCAAGAGTTCAAGACCAGTCTGGCAAGCATGGCAAAACCTCGTCTCCACTAAAAACGCAGAATTAGCCAGGAGTGTTGGCAGGTGCCTGCAATCCCAGCTACTCAGGAGGCTGAGGCATGATGATCCCTTGAACCCAGAGGCAGCGGTTGCAGTGAGCCATGATCCTGCCACTGCACTCCAGCCTGGGCGACAGAGTGAGAACCTGTCTCAAAAAAAATTAATTAATTAATTAGTTAAAATTTCAGATAGCAGCATAGCAGCAGTAGGTTTGTGGATTATTCAGGGTTTTAGGGGCTGCAGGTGACAAGACATCAAATCAAAACACCTTAAAAAGAAAGACATCATATCAAAACAACTTAATGAAGAAGAAACAGAAAAGATTGATTCTCATACCTGAACAGTCTAGGGATGTATCTGACTATAGATACTGTGATATTCGAGGATCATATGTCACGTGACTTTGGTCATGCTCAGCTTCCCTTTGTCTAGCCTTGTTCTGCAATCAAACTGTCATCACTGGGTGAGCATGAACTTGTCCTCTCGGACACCCATTCTCTCATTTTCGTTGTACCTAAAGAAGAATGTCTCTTTGTGAAGAGCTATTTATTTACTTATGTTATTGCAGCAGTTTCTTCAATGGCACTTATTATGGGCAGACATTTTTCAGAAGCTTTACAAATATAAGCTCATTTGGTCATATGATTATTGTCTCTATCTTATAGATGAGAGTAGTTCATTTCTAGGTGCCACACTTGTTGAGTTTACATTCCAGTGGAAGGTGGCATCCACCAAATAATAGACATAATAATCTGTCATATAATAATAATATGTTCTATCATATTAAAAGGTGGCAAATACTATGGAAAAGGGAAAAGTAGAGTCAGTAGGATTGTTAGTATCAGGGGAGCAATGCATCCAGTCCAGGAGACATTTAAATAGATTGGTTAGAATAGAGTTTTCCTATTTTTAACAGAAAAATTCCAAACTTATTGATCTTCTTATGTCTTCTCCAATTCCAAGAGTCCAATGTCAAAGGCTAGAATCTAGAAGAAGAAAAAATTGACTTGATGTCATAAGAAAAATATGTAACTCAGTGCTACAATTGGGAAGTTAATTGCTGTAAGATGGGCAAAGTCAAAGCAAGTTCATAAAAAACAGTTTCCCAGTCAGGTTTTGCAGAATCTGAAACTCTACCATAGATGCATTCAATTTATAAGAACTAATAAGTCAACCTGCCATGCCTGGCTCTCTTCTATGTCCTAGATAAGTTACTTTGATAGGTTTCTCCAATCAATGTCAAATTGTGTATATGAATCCTTATGCATTGAATAACACATGAAATTAATCCATTTTAAAGTGTTAATGACTTACAATGTTGCCTCTTTTTTGTTGTTGTTGGAAGACTGGTTGGGTCCCTTCTCTTCTCTTTTATCTCCCTAAAAGGAAGTATTTTCTTCAAGATATTTCTTACAACGACTGGCTCTGTAGAGCAGCAGTCCCCAACCTTTTTTGCACCAGGGACTGGTTTCATAGAAGACAATTTCTCCACAGATGGTGGTGGATCGGGGAGGGTAATGATTTCAGGATGAAACTGTTCCACCTCAGATCATCAGGCATCAGATTCCCATAAAGTGTGTGCAACCTAGATCCCTCGCGTGTGTAGTTGACAAGAGTGCTCTGCTCCTATGAAAATCTCATGCCACTGCTGATCTGACAGGAGGCAGAGCTCAGGCGATAATGCTCTCTTGCCTGCCACTCACCTCTGGCTGTGTGGCCCATTTCCCAGCAGGCCATGGGCCAGGGATTGGGGACCCCTGCTGTAGATTACCAGGGAGATTTCCCCAAATAGTGTTCCCCCCACATTAGCAGACATTGAATCTTCTGGACAATACAAGTTCATGGGGATGGAGCAAAATAGTGAAGAGGAAAATGTCAGGAGTGCTACATATAAAGGTCCTTTACTCACAAAATCATTTGTCTTTTAGGGTGCCATGAAAACATTTACTGATTTTATACGTCTGCATCTCAATTCTTTATCTAATATCGTTAGTTGCAGCAATCACATGTTTAACTAGCTGTGGCATTATTAAATACCTGATGTATTAAAAGCAAATCAAACTGTTGATGATGTAGTTCTATTAATCAGCTGCTAGTTAATGATGAGACATTCTACAAACAAAGATTCTTAAAATGTTAAGTAGTGTGAACCACCAGCAAAGTACTTGTTATTAGCTTAAGTGATTGGCTTGTTTTCTTTTATTGGCTAACAAATAATGGTACAACATGCTGTCTCAATTGAACAATGAGAGCAGTAGCAAAGAACTTCGGGATAAAGAAATTAATAAACCTTAAAACCACTCAGTATAAACTTAATGAAAAAAAAAATGTCCACCATCTTAGTCCATTTAGGCTGATATTATCAAATGCCATGGACAGTGTTTTATAAATAAAAGAATTTTATTTTTCATAGTTCTGGAGACTGGGAAGTCCAGGATTGGCATTGGCATATTTGGTGTTCGGTGAGAACCTGCTTCCTCATAAATAGTTGTCTTCTTACCCTAACCTCACATGGCAGAAGAGCCTAGCTAGCTCTCTGGGGCTATTCAATGGTGATCATCTTGATCATCTTTTTTTTTTTTTTTTTTTTTTTTCCTTTGAGACAGGGTCTTGCTCTGTTGCCCAAGCTGGAGTGAAGTGGTACAATCATGGCTTACTGTAGTCTTGAAAACCTGGGCTCAAGTAATCCTCCCACCTCAGCCTCCCAAGTTAACTAGGATTACAGGTGCATACCATCCTGTCCGGAAATTTTTAAAAACTATTTTGTAGAGATTGGGCCTTGCTATGTTGCCCAGGATGGTCTTGAAATCCTAGCCTCAAGCTATCCTCCCACCTCAGCCTCCCAAAATGCCTCTCAAAGGCATAAACCACCACGCCAGGCCCAATATAATCTTTTTTCTTCTTTTATGTTTTTATATTTAAGTGATCAGGTATTTCTGATTAGTTTTCTCTACTCTTCTATGTCAAAGCTCAAGTCTCAGCTTCAACTTCATGATAACAAAATAAATGGTTGTACAAGGAACATAACTCTCCAAACATTTGATTCTGGGGTTCTGTGATGTTTCACATATCATGCCCTCAATGTCATGGTCTGAATAGTGTGGACTGAGGTGTGTGTTTTCCAGCTGAAGAGTATAGAATCTGGCCAGGCACAGTGGCTCACCACTGTAATCCCAGCACTTTGGGAGGCAGATTACTTGAGGCCAGGAGTTCGAGATCAACCTGGCCAACATGGTGAAACCCTGTCTCTACTAAAAATACAAAAATTAGCCAGGCTTGTTGGTGCACGACTCTAGTCTCAGCTACTTGAGAGGCTGAGGCACGAGAATCACTTGAACCTGGGAGGCCAAGGTTGCAGTGAGCTTAGATTGTACCACTGCAATCCAACCTGGGTGACAGAGTGAGACTCTATCTCAAAAAAAAAAAAAAAAAAAAAATATACACACACACACACACACACACACATATATATGTAATTATGTGCTCATGAAGTCATCATCACAATTATATTGCTCCAGAGAATGTAGAAATTTCCTCTTCTCTCAGCCAAGTTCCTCTGAAATTGTTCTTCATGCATTTACTCATATCTCCTTTCTTTCCTTCAACTATAATGGACTAGCATTTTTTTTTTTTCGTATTTGTACTCTCTGATATTCAACATGGTTAAATATTTTTCTATTTTGGCATACTCCTTTAATGTGGCTCCCAAGACACAACCTGTGGTACTGTTTCCCCTACCCATTGCCTGTTTCTTCCTGATCTCCTCAAGAATCTCTGTCACTTGACTCATAAATGTCAGCATTCACCAGGGTTCTATCCTGAGGTCTTTTGTAACTACACTTTCTCTGAGTAGTCTTATCTACCTCAATGTTTTCAATTATATCTCTCATTCACATTTGCTTTTTGAGCTTTAGACTAGAACATCTGATTTGTTTTTAGATAAAATCACCTGACCTTTTTCACTTCCAATAAACAACCTGTTGCGTCAGATTAATTCCACCTCTAATTAACTGCTTAACCTGGTACTTCTGTCCTTCCCCTCTGCATCACTGCAAGATCTCACCTTTCCTCAACTGAATTGCTATTTTATCTTGCTAAAACTTTTCAGCGTGTTCTAGATAGGTCATGCCCTAATCCCCCTCCCTCATGGAATTTCAAGTCCTAAAATGTTTCAAGTCTTAGATCAAATAACGTTGCTTTCATGAAGCCTTTTAAATCCCTGAATTGGAATTAGTCTATATCATCTCTGAGGCTCTAAAATGGCTTATTTGTTTGCGTATGTTGAATCAGCCTTGCATCCCAGGGATGAAGCCCGCTTGATCGTGGTGGATAAGCTTTTTGATGTGCTGCTGGATTTGGTTTGCCAGTATTTTATTGAGAATTTTTGCATCAATGTTCGTGAGGGATATTGGTCTAAAATTCTCTCTCTCTCTCTTTTTTTTTT
>NW_012101476.1:6144480-6257020 GCF_000951045.1 Mandrillus leucophaeus
GGTGCAGCACACCAACATGGCACATGTATACATATGTAACAAACCTGCACGTTGTGCACATGTACCCTAGAACTTAAAGTATAATAAAAAATAAATTAAAAAACAGAAAACAGAAAAAGGAAAAAATAAAATAATAAAATGGCTTATTTGTAAACTAATTGTGAACTGATTGCATTTTGTGTTTATGATGCTCATTTTTATTTTCTCCCTTTCCAACTAGATTGTAAACTCCTTGAGGTCAGGAATGATTTTCCTGTTTGTATTCTTAAGAGTTCATAATGCAATGTCTATAACAAGAAGGAAATAAATGATGTGGAATAGAAAGAAATTAAACAGGCTGGGCACAATGGCTGACACCTGTAATCTTAGCACTTTGGGAGGCCGAGGCAGGCAAATCGCGAGGTCAGGAGATCGAGACCATCCTGGCTAACACAGTGAAATCCCATCTCTACTAAAAATACAAAAAAAAAAAAAAAAGAGAAAGAAAGAATGAAAGTAAACAACCTTAACAATATTGCCAACAAAAGAATGTATACTATATCTGTTCATTCCAATCAATGCCACTTACCAATAGAACTTAAGTTAGAACTAACAGATAAACAGTGAATGTCCCACCTCATTTTGTATTTTGAACAACAGCAAGTTTCAAATGTTATTTTAAAGGTTAGTACAACTACTTTGAATATTTTTTCAATTCACATCATTAATTGGTTGACATATAATATCTATGTTATTCACACAATATTTTCTATTAATTTTAAAAATTCTTAATTTACACTATTTCTCCTTTGAATTATTATGCATATTTTATAATGAGTCAGTTGTTACAATAATTGTGATACCAGGTAGGATGTTACTTAAATGCAAATTTGATTTACATATATGTCATCTAGTAATGACTGGTGGTAATTACCAATCAATTCAGAACAAGGTATGTTTCAGAATTCTGAATTATCAGAATATCTTAAGCCATGATATCCACTATCTCGAAAAGTTAAAACTTTTTCCCTTTCAGAAACGCACTTGTTGTGAGGCTTAAATAGATGTAAAATAACGGTAGTGATACTGACAGGGGCACGGCCAGCTTCTAAGCCCATTGTCATAGAATTTCCAAGACAGCAAAAGCGCTTAAGATCTAAAACATCAAATATCAAGTGTGAGTTTGGTGAGAAGCATCTAGTGGTCAGCTTTACTAGTGGAAAACAAAAGTCAAGCTTCTTCTGATCTTCTGTCTCCATTTGAAAATTATTCAAAACGAAAAAATACCCAAGGAGATTTTCTGTGTAAGCTTTCTGAAATTGATTACTCAGCCTCCAAATGGCTTGGAGAACTCCAAAAAAGTACATAGAAGAATAGGTTTATGGTGTATCTCATCGATTGAATTGTTCACGAGAATAATACAGATATAAGAGAGGCTTTCATTCTGAATAGTGAGGGGGAAAGAAGGTCATTAAACAGATTTCAGTTCCCAATTAACATTCCATATTGTACCACCAATTTTCTCTGCCAGCAAGGCATGACCAAATACTTAATTCATTCCGAAGACTCTACAGGAAGGTCAGTTTTAATCTATTTTAAGTGTATATAAGGAACTCCTTCCAATGTATATTATTTCTTCTCACTTCAAATGTTGGTGGATTTGCTCATCACTTTCCAATAAAGAACACAGTACTCAAAACTCAAAGGTAAAGGAAATATCCGTCCAGGTCCTTGGTAATTCCGTGCTGAAAATCTGGGTCAGTTATTTTTCATCTCCTAAGGTCCCTTACGCTTTTGAATTATAGTGTATTCCTCTAAATGATACAATTATGAAAGCATGTATTATCTCGTCTGTCTTAGAACCATTGGGAAAATCACCTACGTCAGAAAATTACACTTTAGAGATGACAGATGTGTGTTTTATATGATTCTTTTCTTATCCTCTAAACAGTATTTGTGATGCCAAGGCCAACGCTAAGGAGGTACTGAATGAGTTGGCCTGAAGTTCTAGGTACTTCTTTCTTTTGTAACATTTCCTCCTGATGCTCTGAGCAACTCACTTTCCTCCACTGAATAAAATAAAACCTATAAGTGTATATTTTCAAAGCAGATGCAGGCAAAAGAGATGATTAAGTGATCCTGCAGGATAGTAATAGAAGACTGAGAACCACTGGTGGCTCACACCTGTAATTCCAGCACTTGGAGAGGGTGGTTGGATCACTTGAGGTCAGGAGTTTGAAACCAGCCTGGCCAATATGGTGAAACTCCATCTCTACTAAAAATACAGAAATTAGCCGGGCGTGGTGGCGCACGACTGTAATTCCAGTTACTTGGGTGGCTGAGGTAGGAGAATCGCTTGAACCCAGGAGGCAGAGGCTGCAGTGAGCTGAGATCCCGCCGCTGCACACCAGCCTGGGTAAAAGAGTGACACTCTGTCTCAAAGAAAAAAAAAAGAGAGAGAGAGGGAGAGAGAGAGAGAGAGAGAGAACCAGCGTGTCTAAGGGGGAGAAAAGGGAAAACAAGGGAATCATAAACAGACAATTTTTTCACTTAAGTTCTTTAAAGTTATTTGTGATTTTTATTTGTTTCTACCTTCCTAGATCTAACGTATCACTTACAAAACTGTGTTTATAAGCCTATGTGGAGAAATGAATTACATTTTCTGACATCCCATAGAAGCAATTATTGACAACAATTTTTCTATATCATTTTAGTTTGCAAATAAAATACGCTAGTGAGTTTATAAAAAAAAATGTAAACAGTGCTTACCTGGAGATAAGGAGAGAGTTTACCAAAAAACAACAAAAAAAATTTCTAAATAGTGCTTACCTGAAGATAAGTTTCTGTAGTTTAGAAATTCACTCAAACCTGGAAATTTCTGTGCATCACCAATATAATAAAATAATATAGCTCAAGAAGTTTCTCACCTTTGAATTTAAAATATCTAGTAGTTTTATATTTCTCTTTTATTTAGTAATACTCTTAGTCCTCATTATGCAGGTCTTACTTTTGCATGTGAAATGTTTGATATTAACAGTTAGTATTAATTATAAAATTACTATGAGCCATCTATTGTAATAATTGATAAATCACACACACATACATATATGTATATAGAGAGATATTATTTAGATACATATATGAATATATGTATATAGAGTGATAGTTAAATATCTACATGTGAATATATATGTATATATCTATGTACATATCTATGTATGTACATATATCACTTATGGATATATCTTTGTATATTGTAATAGATATGTATTACATATATGTGATAACTATCTCAGATATATAAATTATATACAAATGTACATGTATTTATATAAACATATCAAACATAAAATATGTATCATATAGTTATTCAAAAAATATACTAAATACGTATTTAAATATATATGTGTATATGTATATATGCATGCACATACATATCTATATTGTCATTCATACTGGAATTTGAACCTAGGGAAACTAGTTTCAGAGACCGTGCTGTCATCAAGTTTCCCCTATTTCTTTCTTTTTTTTTTTTTTGACACAGAGTCTCGCCCTGTCACCCAGGCTGGAGTGCAGTGGCATGATCTCGGCTCACAGCAACTTCTACCTCCGGGGCTCGAGCGATTCTCCTGCCTCAGCCTCCCAAGTGGCTGGGATTACAGGTGCACACCACCACACTGGGATAATTTTTGTATTTTTAGTAGAGACTGGATTTTGCCACGTTGGCTAGGCTGGTCTCGAACTCCTGACCTCGTGATCCGCCCACCTCCTCCCCGCAGAGTGCTGGGGTTACAGGCATGAGCCACCGCGCCCAGCCTCTCCCAATTTCTTTTCATATTCCCAGTGCCCAGGAAAAGTTTATTCCAAAGAATGTTTGCGAAGGGGTAGAATAATGGAAAGACAGGGGCCGAAAGGCACAGGGGATTCTAGGAATCAGAATTTGAATCACATCAGTATGACTATAAATCTTCAGTCACTATAAAAGGTTCTATGACCAAATATAAACCATTAACTTCTACTGACTTTTGCAACGGGTTTAAATGAGCAATCTTCCTGTTACGATTGTAGTCATTCAAAATGAGGGCTTAGTCAGCGGTGCATTTAGAAGGAGCCAAGTTAACAGTTATCTTTGGAACCATAGAATTGTGGAAAGAAGAATTAAGTAGGTGAAGGTCTTGTATTTTTCTAAGTCCCTCTTTCAAATTAAAAATAATGCTTAATGATCTCACTCACATGTGGAATCTAAAAAGTTCTTCTCATACAAGTAGGAAGGAGAATATAGAATAGTGGTCACCAGAGGATGGGGAGGGTAAAATACTGTAAGATGCAAGGCTGTTGACTGAAAACAAACAATTCCTACATATTTTGTATACTACACGTATTATACACTGTATTCTTACAATCAAGTAAGTTAGAGAAGGGAAAATGTTATTAAGTAAATCAATCGTAAATAAGAGAAGGTGTATTTGCTATTTATCCAGTGGAACTGGATCACCATAAAGGTTTCTATCCTCATCATCTTCATATTGAATGGGACAAGAAGAGGGAGAAAGCCAGGGGTTGGTCTTGTATCAGGGATGGCAGAGGAGGAAGAAAATCCGTGTATAAGCAGACTCGTGCAGTCCAAACCTGTGTTGTACCAGAGCCAACTATAGTTTATATTTTTTTCTAGCAGCTGTCACCCAAAATTTTTGAAATAATAAAAATTCACAAACCAGATAATTCAATTATTTTAGACCATTTTTCTCATTGTGGCAGAATAACAATTGAGTGGCTATAATTTTAGTTCGCCAGCTGGTCCTGTCACTTGCATGATACCTGTTTTGAATGAATTGGCAGATTGCTAAAACGCTGTTTTGTGGTGGTTATCTGTTCATTTAACTTTGAAAATGGATATAAAATTTAGTGACGAAGAGTAAGTTTTAAAAACGGAAAAGTAACCTTTTTGAATGAACTGGCAGATTGCTAAAATGTTTTTTTTTTTATTGTTATCTGTTCATTTAACTTTGGAAATGGATATAAAGTTTAGTGATGAAGAGTAAGTTTCAGAAATGGAAAAGTAACATTCTCTGGTTACTTAGTTGGTTATTAATTAGGTAGAGGTTTTGTATTTTTCTAAGTCCCTCTTTCAAATTAAAAATAATACTTAATGATCTCACTCATACATGGAATCTAAAAAGTTCTTCTCATAGAAGTAGAAAGAAGGTAGAATAGTGGTGACTAGAGGAAGGGGAGGATAAAAGACTACAAGGTGCAAGACTGTTGACTGAAAACAATCAATTAAAACATACAAGTGAATTAATTGTATTAATTGCCCATATCCTTGCTTACAAAACAGATGTGTGGCGATTGATCGTTTTTCATCACTGGTTTTTAGCTAGGACTGGTAGCGTCTCAAGGGTGAAATTTGTTTCTTACTCGTGTTTGCTTCATGCACGTTTAGCACATACCATGTAAGTTCTTAATGCTGTTGAATTAAACGCGCACTAGCATAGCCACTACTCTTTGGATCATTTCCGTGGTTTGGAACAAATGTTCACATATAAGGATTCTGAAGTTCCACAGTTCTTTAATAATGTTGGACAGTATGCAGATGCCTGAGTTGCTAGCGATATTCTTGGTAGGGATATTCAAGTTGGAGATGCTTGAGTTGGTAGGGATATTCTTTTTTTTTTTCACTTCCAGCTGTTTGGAAATGCTTACAGATTTTTTAGTAGCCAGCAGTATATTTTTCTTATATGCTTCCTTTAAACATTGCCTCCTGGGAACTACTTAAGACCCACTTAGGCCTGAAATTAGCCTCTTTAACTTGGAAACTAAAATGTCAGCACAAATTCCAGCATAGCTGGAAGTCATCGAACAATCAATATTTCTACTGATCTGAGCTTCTCAATCGTCGTAGAGTCCAGTATTCATTAAAGAATTTAGAACCCAGGCAGGCACGGTGGCTCACGGATGACAGTTTGGGAGGCTAAGGCAGGCGGATCACCTGAGGTCAGGGGTTTGAGACCAGTCTGGTCAATCTGGTGAAACCCCGTCTCTACTAAAAATACAAAAATTAGCTGAGTGTGGTGGTGGGCACCTGTAATCCCAGCTACTCGGAAGGCTGAGGTGGGAGAATAGCTTGAACCTGGGAGACGGAGGTTGCAGTGAGATCACACCGCTGCACTCCAGCCTGGGGGAGAGAGCGAGACTCAGTCTCAAAAAAATAAAAATAAAAATAAAAATTTTTAAAAAGAGAAAAAGAACTTAGAGCTATCAGAATTTCTGTATTTGAACTATCTTCCAAACCTCTTAAGGAATCCAAAGATCTGTGGCAATTCTAATACCCATTTAATTCCTTTGGGCTGATACTCTGATTGGACATAAACAAATGAGAGTGATATCTATAATTCTTTTCAATTTCTAGTTTCACAGAACATGGTATTCTCACTTGTTTACTTAAAAATCATTTCCACTCTATAACTCATATTTTTAATTACAAGAGTATTATTTTCATCCTTACACTGAAGTAAAATTTCCCTGGCTCCCAAGAGTAAGTTAGTGTCTTTCTCATCTTAATTATAGCCTACCTGATACAGAAATATCCAGGAGTGTGGGATAAGATAAGGAAGGAGAGGACAAGAAATCCGGAAAAATAAAGACTAAAGTGGCAACTTTACCTAAAAAGTATGCAATATATACACCTGAAATTTTGTTTTGTGCCAAAGAGTGTTATCTCTCTCTCTCTCTCTTTTTTTTTTTTTTTGAGATGGAGTCTCACTCTGTCACCCAGGTTGGAGTGCAGTGGCTCAATCTCGGCTCACTACAACCTCCATCTCCCAAGTTCAAGCGATTCTCCTGCCTCAGCCTCCTGAGTAGCTGGGACTACATACCTGTGCCACCACACCCAGCTAATTTTTGTATTTTTAATAGAGACGGGGTTTCACCATGTTGGTCAGGATGGTCTCCATCTCTTGACCTCATGATCCACCCTCCTTGGTCTCCCAAAGTGCTGGGATTACAGGCATGAACCTCACCATGCCCAGCTAGGGTGTTCTTTGAATTAGTGGTTAGCTCTAAGAAGTCAGGTAGTGACCTCACAGTCCAGAAAGAGAGGGGAAGTCAATTACAGCTTCTGACTCACATTTATTGAGCATTTATTAATATTATGTGTTGGGTTCTATACCCACTGATTTCTATGCATTAAATAATTTAATTTTCATTGCAACTCTATGAGATCGGAGTTAGCATTGGCCCTACTTTACAGATGAAGAAACGTAGGCATGGAGGGTTGATGCATTCTATTAAAGGACGCACAATCTTTCAACACTGTTGAAAGTAGTAGGTCTATACTGCAGCAGATTTCCCATGGTGTGCCCCATCTACCTGGAATATGCCATTTGTAACCCTTGCCCTTTCTTTTGCCTAAATTCAAATTTGGACTCCTGTAAAGCATCCTCTGACTCAATCATACAGAGCTGATACCTTGATCTCGGTGTTTCTACTGAGCCAAATGTATGTTTCCATTAAGGAATTTAGGGCAGTGTGTTTTGCATTTGTTCACTTAAAGATGTATCTTCTTTCCCACTGGACTTAAAGAGCTTTGAGGGTAGAGTTAATATGCCATCTGTTTCCTAATTAACAGTACTTACCAGAATTCTGCTCAAAAATTAGAATGAATGTCAAGTGACTTCAGATTGTTCAACCTCTCTTCAAAAACCAGACCTGCCAGTGATCTTAGCCAACTCTTCTAGAAAATATAGCTACTATCTTGAGTTTCACATATTCTGTGGCAACTCAGGAGGCACGTTAAAATTCTGGAAAAGCTTGTGTGAATGGCGGTGCACATTCTATCTGGTTTCTCTGATACTTCCAAAAGTTAGAGTTCATAAATAATTCTTTAGCTAAAGAAATTTATCCGGGATCTTGAGAATTCATTCTCTATCACATTCCCTGTTATTCAGGTGGATGTGTCCCTACAAGATGTACTTAATACAAACATTTTATCAAAGTACATTAACTTTTATCAAGTTAAGGTGTTTTTTATTAAAGTAAGCAGCTTTATTTAATTATAATTCTCATACAATAACATCTATTGTTTAACATGTACAATGTAGTGACTTTTAGTACATTTATGGAGTCGTGTAACTACATTATCTAATTTTAAAAATATTCTCATTCTGGCCAATAACTGGAATTATGAAATATGTAACTTTTGTTACTTTTTATTTCACTTAGCATAATATTTTCAAGGTTCATCCATGATCACGTATGAAGACGTCATCTGTTTCCAATACCAAATAATATCCCATTGTATCTGTATACTATATTTTATATCTCCGTCCATCAGTCACGGACATTTGAGTTGTTTCTAACCTTTGCCTATTATAAGTAATGCTTTTACATTATGCTTATGAGCATTCATCCTCAAGTTTTTGTGACATATGTTTTCAATTATTTGGGGAATAGATTTATGAGTTACCAATTAATGGATCAAATGATAACTCTCTGATTGTCAAACTGTCTCCCAAAGTGCTTGTAACATTTATAAACACATCAGTAATATGTACAAGTGTTCCACTTTCTCCACCTCCTTGTCAACACTTGTTGTTGTCTAGTTTTTTTAAAATTTTATCCATCTTAGTGGTTATGATACAGTATTTCATGGTGGATCTGACTTGCATTTGCCTAATATCTAGTGAAGCTGAACATCTTTTCATGTGCTTATTGGACATTAGTGTATGTTTTTCAAAGAAATAGCCATTCAAATATTTGCCTATTTTTATTTTTAATTTAATTAATTAATTAATTTTGAGATAGGGTCTCACTCTGTCTCCCAGGCTGGAGTGCAGTGGCGTGATCTTGACTTACTGCAACCTCCACCTCCTGGGCTCAAACAATCCTCCCACCTCAGCCCCCTGAGTAGCTGGGACTACAGGAGCATGCCACCATGCCCAGCTAGTTTTTGTTTTATTTTGTAGAGATGGGGTCTTGCTATGTTGTCCAGGTCTCAAACTCCTGGGCTCAAGTGATCTACCTGCCTTGATTTCCCAAAGTGCTAGGGTTATAGGTGTGAGCCACTGCACCCAGCCAATACTGTTATTTTTAATCATCTGTTTATTGTTGTGCTGTACAAACTTTTTGCATATTCCAGATTCAAATCCCTTATTAGATAATCTACTTGCAAAGATTTTCTTCCATTCTGTGAGTTGTCAGTCTACCTTTATGATGATGTTCTTTGACGCAGGACACCTTGCCTAATTCAAGTTCATAAAGATTTACTCCTATGTGTTCTTCTGAGTTTTATAGTTTTATCTCTTACATTAAGGTTTGTGGTATACTTTTGATCTAACTTTTGTATATACTGTAAATTAGGAATCCAAATTCATCCATATGAATGTTAATGTCCAGTTGTCCCAGGACCATTTGTTGAAAAGACTGTTGTTTTCCCGTGGAGATGTCTTGGCATCATTGTTGAAAATCAATTGACTGAAAATGAATTGGTTAATTTCGAAAATCTCAATTATTTTCCCTCAATCTGTCTACCTGTCTTTATGTCAGCACCACACTGTCTCAATTACTGTAGCTCTATAGTAGCTTTTGAAATAATGAGGTAGTAAACCTCCAACTTTCTTCTTTTTAAAGAATATTTTGTCTACCTAAGGTCCCATGCATTTCCATATAAATGTTAGAAAGAGCTAATCAATTTATGCATAGGAGCTAGCTGAGATTCTGAGAGAGTTTATATTTAATCTGTAGATAGATTTTCAGTATTGCCATCTTTTTTTACAAGGCTGCTTCTCAGTGTGAAAAGTGTTGCCATCTTAATAATAAATTTTCTGATCCATAAACAAGCGACATTTTCATTTTCTTTCATCAATATTATGTGATTTTCAGTGTACATACCTTCAACTCTTTTATTGATTTTATTTCTAAGTTTTTATTCATTTTGATGCCTTCTAAATATAATTGTTTCCTTAATTATTGATCTTATATCCTGCAACCTTGCTGAAATCGTTTTCCAGTTATAGTAGTGCTTTTAGTGGATTCTTTATGATTTTTCTCTATACAAAATCATACTGTCTGCAAATAGAGATAGTTTTATTTCTTCTTTTTAAATCTGGGTTTCTTTTATTTCTTTGTCTTGTCTAATTGCAATGGCTTGATACTCCAATACAATATTGTGGACATTTTTTCAAATCTTTTTTGAAGAAATGATCATTCCAATATTTGCCTGTTTTAAATAGCTATTCAAATATACATCTATTTTATTTTTAATTGTCTTTTTATTGTTGATTTGTAAGAATTTTTTAGATATTACAGATTCAAACCCCTTATTAGGTATATGACTTGCAAAGATTTTAACACTGAGATGATCATGCAGTTTCTGTTTCAATATTATTAATATTATGTATTACATTGGCTACATTTTGAATGTTATACCAAACTTGAATCACTGGGATAAATCCCACTCATTTATGGTGTACAATGCTGACGTTTATGTTCCTGAATAGTGTATTTAAGATTTTGTTGAAGGATTTTTTTCTCTACATTTTTAAGGTGTGTAAACCGGTATGTTCTTAAGATGTCTTTGCTTTTGCAATCAGGGTAACATTGGATTACTGAATGATTGGAGGATTCTTTCCACTACTTCTATTTTTCAGAGTTTGTGAAAAATTGGTGTTAATTCTTCTTTAAACATTAGTATAATTCACCATTGAAGCTATCTGGGACTGAGCCTTTCTTCATGGAAAGATTGTTTGCTGTTTGTTTTCTATTATTAACCCAATATCTTGTAATAGGTCAGTATTTTTTAAAATTTATCCTTGAGTAATTTCAGTAATTTGTATCTGGCTAGTAACTTCCTTATTTCATGTAAATTATCTAATCTGGGGTGAGACAATTGTTTACAGTAACCACTTATAACCCTTTCTTAGTTCTCTAATGTTAGTAGTCGTACCCCTTTTTCATTCCCAATTTTAGTAGTTTGATTTTTCTTTTCTTGGTCAATGTAGATAAAATTTTATTCACTTTTTATTTTATCATTTGCGTCTACTGTTTTTCCAAAAAAACACCTTTTAATTTAACTGATTTATTTTACTCTTCCGTTTTCTCTTTATGATTTATTTTTCTACTGTAATCTTTATTATTTCCTTCTTTCTGCTTACTTTAAGGTTAGTCTGCTCTCGTTTTCTTAATTTCTTAAGATGGAAGGTGAAATATTGATTTGAGATTCTTCTCTTTTAATTTATGCTTTTATAGTGGTAATTACCCCAAGCACTATTTTTAGCTGCATCTTATAAATTTTGGTATGTCATGCTCTAATTTTTATTTATCTCAAAATACTTTCTAATTTCCCCTGTGATTTCTCCTTTGACTGGTTATTTGAAAGTGTGTTGTTTAATTTGCACATATTGGTGAATTTCTCTAAATGTCTTTTCTTTTTGGTTTCTAGTATCATTCTGTTGTGATTGAATAACATACTTTCTCTTATTTTAATCCTTTTAAATATATGTTTTATGACCTAACACGGGCTATCATGGAGAATGTTTCACATGCACTTGAGAAGAATGCTGCATTCCCCTGACTGGGGAATGGAGCATTCTATACATTAGTTCATGGTGTTCTAGTCCTTCATTTCCTTTTTTAAATTATTATTTTCTTTTATGAGATGGAGTTTTGCTATCTCACCCAGGCTGGAGTGCAGTGGCGAGATCTTGGCTCACTGCAACCTCCACCTCCTGGGTTCAAGGGATTCTCCTACTTCAGCCTCTCAACTAGCTGGGACTACAGGTGCGCTCCACCACACCAGCTAATTTTTGTATTTTTTGTAGAGATGGGGTTTCACCATGTTGGCCAGGCTGGTCCCCTATTTCCTTTTTTTTTTTTAATAGAGACAGTTTTGTTATGTTGCCTAGGTTGGTCCTGAACTCCTGGCCTCAAGCAATACCCCTGCTTGGCTTCCCAAAGCACTGGGATTACAGGTTTGAGCCACTGCACCTGTCCCAGTGTTCTATTTACTTGCTGACCTAATGCCTAGTTGTTCTATTCATCTTTGTAAGTGGGATGTGAAGTCTTCAACTATTATTTTTGAACTTTTATTTCTCCTATGAATTTTGTCAGTTTTTACTTCCTGTATTTTGGGGTTCTTTAGTTAGGTGCGTATGCTTATAACCATTATGTCTTCTTTATGGGTTGACTCTTTTATCATTAAAAAATGTCCTGCTTTCTCTCTAGGTAAAGAATTCTGTCTTAAAGTCCACTTTGTCTGATAGTAGTCTAGCCACACCAGCTTTCTTGTTTGCATAGTACATTTTTTCCATCCTGTTAATTTCAATATGTTTGTCTTTGAATCTATAGTGTGTCTCTTGTAAACAGCATATACTTGAGTCATTTTTTAAAGAAGTCATTCTGTCAATGACTGTCGTTTAATCAGTGTTTAGTCAATTTCCATTTAATGTAATTATTGTTAAAGTAAAATTTAACATCTGTTTGTTTTTATATGTCTTATGTCCTTTTCATTCCTTCCTTCCTCCATTACTGCCTCATTTTATGTTAAATATTTTCTAGTATACTACTTTAATTTCCTTATTAATTCTTCCATAGCAAAGCAAAATGTTAATTTAATACAGCACTATTCCATCCCCCTCTTGCATGTGCTCACTGTCACATAAAGAATATATTTATACATTATAAAATTTATCAACACTATAATATAATTATTGCTTTATGCACTTGTCCTACAAATCGGGTAGAGAAGAAATATGTTACAAACAAAAACATAATTTATATTTGCTCGTGTATTTACACTTACTAGGGCTCTTTATTTCTTTATTGGTTTTGATTCACTTTGTGGTATCCTTTCATTTCAACCTAAACAAAAACAAACCTTTTATTATTCCCTGTAGAGAAATTCTGATATATATATGTATATATGTATATATACATATGTCACGCATATATATATCAGAAAATATATATATATATATAAGTTTATTTATTTTTATTTTTATTTTTTGGAAAGAGTCTTGCTCTGTCGCCCAGGCTGGAGTGCAGTGGCGCTATCTCGTCTCACTGCAAGCTCCGCCTCCCAGGTTCATGCCGTTCTCCTGCCTCAGCCTCCCAAGTAGCTGGGACTACAGTCTCCCACCACTGTGCCCGGCTAATTTTTTGTATTTTTGGTAGAGATGGGGTTTCACCATGTTAGCCAGGATGGTCTTGATCTCCCAACCTCATAATCCGCCCACCTCAGCCTCCCAAAGTGCTGGCATTACAGGCATGAGCCACTGCACCTGGCCATATATATCAGTTTTTGTTTCTCATTCTTAAATCCCCTTATTGAAAGATTTGCCTTAAACCAAACTTCCAATTCTTAATAAATTCTTACCTTGCCTCCCCTGTACCAAGACATGGCCAATGCTCAGTAGAGATACTGTTATCCCTTGCAACACAGGCAGTGAGTTCAACTTGTTGTTACCAATGTGTTTTGTTGGTGGTGTCTGGGAACCCAGTGTTCCACACCTCCTTTAAAAAAGCAAGCTCACATTTCTGTGACTTTTCAATACTTCCTGTAAGTCAAATATTGGCATTTAAATGTAGCTACAGAAGAGATAAATGATTCCAAAATGTAAGTAGGGAGTCGGGTGCTGTGTATTGTTAAATGGAAACGTCAACATCTACATTTTTTTCACGAGGCTGTACCAGAGTAGCAGTGCCCCAGTCATATCATCTCAGCACTTACCCTGATGAATTATTTAATTCTACAAACTGGTATAGGCCATATATTATAACATTTGCCAACAATAGGGTCCCAAAGATAAATAAGATGGTTTTCTTTTCCTCAAAGAAATTATTATTTTAATTGGGGAAAATCAAACAAGCACATGAATCCAATAAAGAGTGAAAAAATTTACAGTCTATGGGGGATTGCATCAGGCACATGGAGAGAGTAACTCATCAACAAAGAACAGATGTTTAAGATAAACCTTGAAAAAAACAGTAGGGTTGATTTCTGCAAAGTGAAATATTATTTTTTAAACATTCTTATTTTTACACTTACACTTACGTGTATCTTTCTCACCACTTAACAACATATCTCCGTTTCCATCAAAGCATCTTAAATGAATTATCCACTATCCTAGTATTTCCTCCCTTAATCTTTATTTTTAGACCTTCTATAGACAGATTCCAAAACCTACCACTCATTAAAACTGCTCTGACCCAGGTCACTAGTAAGCTCCTGCATACAAATCTCCACTAAAGTTTTAATTATTATCTATCTTTACTTCTTGGTCTACTTGGTGCTTCTTTCTTGAAAGTTTAATTTCACTTTTAGTATATGACAAGCATCCTCCCCCAGTTTTCTTCCTACATCTTTGGTCACTTCTCATTTTGTGTTCATGGAATTCTTTTTATCACCTTACTTTATGTAATTAGTCTGTCAGGACTTCCATGACAAAATGCCACAGACTGTGTGGCTTAAACAACAGGCTCTTATTTCCTCACAGTTCTGGAGGCTAGAATTTCCAGATCAAGGTGCTAGCAGATTTGGTTTCTGAAGAGGGCTCTGTTTTTAGCTTGCAGACAGCTGCCTTCTTGCTGTGTCCTCAAATGGCCCTTCTGTGCATGCCTGAAGAGAGAGGGAGAGGTCGTGTCTTCTCCTCTTCCTATACAGACACTGGTCCTTCAGATTAAACCCCACCCTTGCAAACTCCTTTAGTCTTAATTGCCTCTCTAAAGACCCTATCCCCAAGCATAGTCACACTGGGGGTTAGGGTGCCAACATATAGATTTTGGGGAGACACAATTTCATCCATAACACCTTACTTTAGATAAGTGGAGTAGGAAAGTGTGGTGTATACCAGAAAAATAAACTATTATTGTGTGGAAAGAGGTGGAAGAGAAGGATCTGTCAGAAGGAAATGGCTACAAGCAGAAAGCTATGTTTTTTTGTGTGGCTAGAATATAGGATGCAGGGTGAACAGAAATATTGGAAAGAGATGAGTTTGAAAAAATGAGGTTGAGAAGAAATTGTTCAAGGCTTTGTGTGATAAGCTAAAGTGTTTGGGTAACTTAGTACTTTGTAATACCAGTGGCAGGAAAAAAATAAGTAAATAAAACAAGGCCAGATGATGCTTGATAGTGGAATAATTTCTCAATAAGTTACGATTCAACTAATTCCAGTTAGATATCTTTGAATGAATAGGACACTAGATAAGCCTACCTCTTCATGTACTAAATAAATAACAATTAGACAGGACAATATCACAGATGTAGTCAAAGCTGCAAGGAGGCCAACAACAAAACATGATACATACATAAAAAATAAATGTCTCTTCAGAATTGTTCAAAAGCAAAGCCTGCCACTAGTGATACTCAGTGTATCTCTGTAAGCTTCCTATTTTAATCCTGAAGTTATCATCTGATGCCAGTTAATGGTTACCAGGATAATTTGAACTCTGAAGAAATGCAAAACCATTATTTAACAAACTTGCTGTAACATAAGAGTCAACATGACAGGTGTGAATCCACCAGTCGAAGTGAAATTCTGTTTGTTTTGAGATCCCGAGCATCTGAACTCCCTCCTGTATTTGAAAAGCTCTCCAGCTCACAAGACGGAGCCTGCTTCCCACTTTATAGGTCGAAAATAACAAAGGTGATTTCCCATCTAACCTTGCAGCTGAAATACGGGCATATGATCTGGCTGCACTTATCAAACCCACTTGCCCACAACTTTGAATCAAGCTAGTGACACACGGAACCAGAAACCGTAAAGAGTCACTTGTGATGGAGGTGAAAGCAGTTTCCAGAGACAGAGGTGTCAGCATCGGTACTTATTAAAGTAATAGTAACAAAGAATGTACCAAAACTAATGACAGGCATCAAACCACAGATCCAGGAAGCTCAGAGAACACTGTGTTAGTCTTTTCTCACGCTGCTGATAAAGACATACCTGAGACTGGGTAATTTATAAAGAAAAAGAGGTTTAATGGACTCACAGTTCCACGTGGCTGGGGAGGCCTCACAGTCATGGTAGAAGGTGAAAGGGACGTCTTACAGGGCAGCAGGCAGGACAGAAAATGAGAACCAAGTGATCTCATGAGACTTATTCACTACCAGGAGAACAGTATTGGAGAAACTGCCGCCATGATTCATTTACCCCACACTGGGTCCCTCTCACAACATGTGGGAATTACGGGAGCTACAATTCAACATGAGATTTGGGTGGGAACACAGCCAAACCATATCAAAAATCAAGAAAGATAAATAACAAAAATCTACACGTAGGCATATCCTATTCAAACTGTAGGAAAACATACAAAATGTAATGATGTTGAAAGAAGTCAGAGGGAAAAAGTCTTACCTAGAGTGCAAGAAAAATATTACGTTGGACTTCTCATCAGAAATTCTGCAAGCCAGAAGAGAATGGAAGTGAATATTTTATGTGTTGACAGAAAAAAAAATCTAGAATTTCATATCCAGTAAAATTATTCTTCAAAAGTGAAGGAGAAATAAAATCTTTCTGAGGCATATGAATATTGAGGGAATTCATGATCAGAAGACTTACCCTGCAAGAAATGTTAAGGTTCTTCAGGAAAAAGTAAAATGATATAGAATAGGAATTTACATATATACTTTTTTAAGTAAAAGATCATCAAAGAAAGAATTAATAATGGTAAAATAAAATCATTTAACTTTTTATTACTTGATATAATAGGCAACTGTTCCAAATAAATTATAGCAAAAATATATTAGGTAATTTTTACTTACAGAAATAACAAAATAAATGAAAGCAATGCTTAAGGAAAAGAGGAAGAGTATTTGGGACCACTTTGTTTTGTGATGCTGACGTTGCCCATTAAATAGTATAGTGATATTTGACTTAGATTAATTATAGATGTATATTGCAAACTCTAGATCAACAACCTAAAAAATTGTTTCAAAGAGGCATAATGAATATGTTGAGAAAGGAGAAATTATATAGTGATAAAGTCGTCAATTTTCCAAGAAGAATTTGATCATCTTAAAGCTCTAAACACTTAGCGACAGAGCAAATACATGAACAAATACATGAGACTATGTAATCATACAAAATGGTCAATTAAAATCAAAGAATGCAGAAGAAGACAAACATAGAAACAAAGAACAAACTTATAAATAGAAAACAGTTACAAGCGTAGTAGATATTGACCCAAGTATATCAAGAATCACTTCAAATGTGAATGTTCTATGTGCACTGATTAAAAGACAGAGTAATTGTTTTTAAAGGCCCCGATTCTTTGTTTTCTGTAAGAAGCCGGCTTTAAACATGTAGACACATATGGGTTAAAGAGATGAAAAAGGATGTATGGCACTAACGGTAGTCAAAGGGAAACTGTAGTAGCAAAATGACTTGCAGACAAATCAAATGCCACAACAAGGAAGATAGTTGCGGATAAAGGGGAGGATTACACAGTGATAAAGATATCAATTTTCCAAGAAGATTTGACAGTCGTAAAGCTCTAAGCACTTAGCAAGAGAGCAAATATTAAAATGCATGAGACAAAGACTAGCAGAACCCAAAAGAGAAACAGGAAAATCCACTGTTACAGCTGGAGACTTTAACCCTCTGATAGAAGTCAGAAAGGATGTGCTTAATATGAACAACACTATTAATCAGCTAGATCTAGTTGATATTTATAGAATACTGTATCCAATATAAGCAGAACACACATTCTTCTTGAGCTCACATTAACATTCCTCAAGATAGACCACATCCTGGGCCATAAAACACACCTCAACAAGTTTAAAACAATAGAAATCATACAGTGTCTGCTCCCAAACCACAATGGAATTAAACTGGAAACCAATCACAGAAACATAGCTGGAAAATCCCAAACTATTAATACTTGAATATTCAATAACACACTTCTAACACATGGGTCAAAGAAATCTCAAGATAAATTTGTAAAGATTTTGGACAAAATAAAAATGAAAATAAAACATCAGTATTTGTGAGATGCAGCAAAAGCAGTGCTTAGAGGAAAATATATAGCATCCACTGCATGCATTGGAAAAGAAGAAAGGTTTAAAACCAATAGCTCACCCCTCCATTTTCAGGATGTAGAGAAAGAAGAACATTTGAAGTTGCAGCCCAAATGGAAATTCAAGCAGAATCAATGAAATTAAGGAGTAAAAAAAATATAGAGAAAATCAATGAAATCAAGTGTTGTTCTTTGAAAAGATAAATAAAATTTATAAACCTTTGGTGACACTAACAAAGAAAAGCCAGAGAGAAGACATGAATTACAATATTAGAAATCCAAGAGGAACCATTACCACTGATCATGTAGACATTAAAAAGCTAATGAAAGGGCCGGGTGCAGTGGCTCATGCCCGTAAACCCAGCAGTTTGGGAGGCCAAGACGGGCAGATCACCTCAGGTCAGGAGTTTGAGACCAGCCTGGTCAATATGGTGAAACCCGATCTCTACTAAAAATACAAAAATTAGCTGGGTGTGGTGGCATGTGCCTGTAGTCCCAGCTGAGTCAGAAGAATCTCTTGAGCCTGGGAGATGGAGGTTGCAGTAAGCCGAGATCGTGCCACTGCACTCCAGCCTGGGCTACAGAGGGAGACTCTGTCTAAAAAAAATAAAATAAAATAAATAAATAAATAAATAATAAAAGACTAATGAAGGAAAATGATGACTTCTGTGCCTATGGACCAACAACATTACAGAATAGGGAATCTGAATCATAATTGAAATAAAGAAGTGGCCATAACTAGAAATCCTTAACTTGGATTTGTTTATGCTATCCTAGGAGACTTTTGAGTTGGCCCTGATTAGGGAGCAAGTGAATGATTTATTTGTATAAGGGATAGGTTTAGTTAGGTGAAAGTATCTTTCTACCTACCTTCCCTTCTCTCTCTCCCCCAGCATCTCTCCCTAAATGTACTTTAGTCATTATAATTTATTGTTTAACTATCTAATATACCTCTATAATTTATTAATTTTTATGGTCTCTTGTTTTAGTATTTCCTCCCCTGCCTGAATGTAAACTCCACAGTGGGAAGGATCTTGGTCTGTACTGTTCATGGTTGTATCCTCAGCAACTACATCAATTACTGGAACCCAGTGGGAAATTTATGGATCTGTGCTAAATGAATTTCAGCTGCTGAGGAGTATATGTTGTAGGTCTATGCCATTGCTCCTGTCACCTGATGCAAATACCCTTTTCACCTGTGAGGAATTAGCACCTGAGGTAGCGAAGCCTACTAACCACCAGGGCAGCACCACAGTCAAAATGTTCAGTCCCTCTCTTCCCCTGTAGGGAAGATATGGAAATATGTTCTAGGCTATAGTCATCAATAGGCCAACCTCAGTCTTTGAAACAGAAGCTAGAGGTTCAGGGAGGCAAAAATGTACCAAATCCGTTCTGTCAAGGATGGTGACAGTAGAAGAATGTAGTGCTGGTTTCTGTAGACAGCAAGGACAGCAGCTCTCTTGTAGCACTCCAACTCGGGCATTGTTGGTGCCTATGATGTCATTCCTAAGGTGTGTTCATGAAACCAGTTTATAGTATACCTGCAGGTGCAGTTCCTGACTCCTTGTGCTCCAAGAGCAGGTAGGTCTCCAGGCCTCTCAGAGATTTTATGAGCTATGAAGTATTCTTTTAATGAAATATTAACTGTCTAAATTGGCTAAAGTTGTTTTCTGTTGCTTACATTCGAGTATCTCAAGATGCAATAAAACTTTCAGCAGCACACAAAGGTAAGTATCCAGATCAAAGCCACAAGCAATTTTCAACTGTTTTAGCCAATGTCCTCTCTACCCCTCAATAATACACATAAGAATTATAGAACCCTGGACAGGTGCAGTGGCTCACTCTTGTAATCCCAGTACTTTGGGAGGCCAAGGTGGGTGGATCACCTGAGGTCAGGAGTTCAAGACCAGCCTGGCCAACATGGTGAAACCCCATCTCTACTAAACATTTAAAATTAGCCGGGCGTGGTGGTATGTGCCTGTAATCCCAGCTACTCAGGAGGCTGAGGCAGGAAAATCGCTTGAACCCCAGGAGGTGGAGGTTGTAGTGAGCCAAGATTGCGCCACTGCACTCCAACCTGGGCAAAAAGAGCATAACTCCGTCTAAAAAAAAAAAAAAAAAATTTTAGAACGCTGAAAAGTTTGTGACCTAATCAGAACAGCAGCACAATAACTTTAATTTCATTGATTTTCTGGGAATTGAATGGAATAGAATTATGAAAGAATAAGATATTATTTTTATTTAATGAATAAAATGGGTTTAAAATTTCTTTAGTAATTTCTTACCAGCGTGTTACAGGAGATTCAGTGCAAATAATGTGTATACGGACAAGGGCAGCATGGCCTTTAAATGACCTGAGAATTTTTAAGACCGACTTTTTCGTGTTTTTTCCTCTCCTCACCTAGAACACCATTCTGAAATATATCACGCAGTCAATGCAAAACTACGTTAAAGGGAAGTCAGTTATGATCGTTTTCATTTTCTACCTGATTTTATTGGAAGAGGCTTAGTCCAAAATACATACATACATAATATTAAATGCCGGATCACTGAAGAAGAAACCTTGGGTTAGCACCACTTGATTATAGCTTAGAACCATCCTATGCTCAAGAATTTCCCATATGAATAATGTAAGCAATTTCAAAGGCCACGTTGCTTTTCTTTGCCTTTTCATATTTTCTATCAAATTAATTTAGAACATGCAGATATCCCTTTCATAACTCAATGTGCTAAAGTAAACTGCAGAACATTTTTTGGGAAAAGGAGGTGGTTTGGATTGAACAGATTCCATGAATTTCTGTGCTAATTTAGCCTGACAGCTCAATGATTGTTCTATACACAAAGTTAAAACGGCAGAAACAAAAGAGCCGAGCAGCAGGCACTGGAGAAGTTCTCTACTGCCCTCTGCTGGGTGCCATGAGATAGCCCTGAATTCTGTAGGCTTTTTACCCTTGGGGGAAAAAGAAAGGCTCATGTTGGGCAAAAGGTTTGCTTTCTGGATCATAATTCACGTATGTACTTTAGATAATGGGAAGGTATCAGTAATACATACAGAACACTTTTTAAATGCAGGCTATTGTTTTTAAATTTCTGCATTACCAAAGATGGCAACTTAAGAGATACTTGTTTTTCAGCATTATGCTTTGGAAGGATAATAAGGATAATCTATTCCCTGTTTATAATTTGCGGAACATTTTCTTTTGCCTTTTCTATGTTTGAAAGCAAGTCAATTTGTTTAATTCTGAGTAATTATTGGCCTACTATGCCTAGCATTCCAATGGACTGTTCTTCATCAAATAACTAGATTTTTATTACTTGTTATCCTCAAATGACTTAGAAGGCTTTCCCAAGAGGAGAAGGAGAAAAAAGATAAAAGATGAGAAATAAGCTTACAATTTATTAGGATTTCTTGGCGCGGCGAAATGGAAACATAGGCTTTATCGATGAGAGATAATCAGATGAGGTCCATGAGTGTTTTCTGAATTCTGTTTAGCAAAAGGGCTCTTTTTATAATGGTGACATGCCATTAAAAAAGGCATCTAAAAATCAAGGGAAATAATTCTCTCTCTCTCTTCTTTCTTCTCTCTCTCTCTCTCTCACTCCTGTCTCCTTTTTTTCCTTTCTCTCTCCTGTCTCTTTTTCTCTCCTAATTCCTAATAATGGAAAAGAGTAAAACTATAAACCTAAGGTAAGAAAGGTAAAGAAATATCAGAAAAGAACTGTAATTTGAATCACGTGCTTATTACTTAATGCTTACAAAAGTCAAGCACACACATCACAGAAAATAAACTGTGAGAATTCTGCTAAGTAGTGATTTTAAGATCAATATTTTGGGAGAGCCAGGTAATTAACTGTACCAGGGAAGGGCTCTGGAGGGGACCTAAACAGAATTTGAATATTGTTCTAAGTGTGAAAAGATGATGTCATGAGAAGGGGCTGGAGATAAATATGGAAGCGAGCGTATGAGTGGAATTAGCCATCTTGCTTAGCACAAAAAGAGGAAAAGCAGAGTGAAAGGGTGCAGCCTCTCGACTGCTGTTTATCAGCATGACGCTCATGTCCCATAAAGTTGCTGAGATGGAGAATAGGATATATGTGAGTCCCTGTCTCTCTTCAGAGGAAACTTGTATTAATCAGGATCAGTCAGACCAATAGAAACTATCCTGGTATACTAAAAAGGAAAGAATTTGATGGAGAAGTCGATGTTTGCAAAACCATTAGAATGACTGGGCAATAGAGACCCCTGATGCCAAGAACTGGCCTTCAGGAAACGAGAAAGAACTGGAGTCACCGGAGTCCGCCGTGGTGCCTGTTGCTACCTGTGCTACCAAGATGAATGGTTCCCAGTAGGATGACACCTCTTTACATATTAAATAGCCAACAAATCTTCCTACATGTCTTTGGGCCTCAATAAATCTTTATGGAAATGTTTCATATTTATATGTAGTCCTATCTGTCATTAGTCTTTATGGCTTCTAGATTTAATGTCTTATTTAGGGAGGAATTTTCTAACGCAATATGGCAAAGCTCCACCTGCCTCAGCCTCCCAAAATGCTGGGATTACAGGCATGAGCCACCGCCCCCGCCTATATTTTGTATTCTGATATTTTCAGTCTAATAAATGGTTTTATTTTTTAAGTTTAAGTCATCTGATATTTATTTTAAGAATTATCATTCCAGATTGAACAGCAGAATCAACCTGCAAAATTTCATTTCAAATGTACCATAGAGATTTTGATTGTGGTTAGATTGAATATATGGATTAATTTTAAAGGAAATTTGCTCTTTGTAATATGGAAACTTTTCTCTCTTTTTCTTAGAAGTTGATGTGTCTCTTTTTTAATTTTTGTGGGTATGTAGTAGATGTACATATTTATGAGGTACATTGGATGTCTGGATATAGGTATAAAATATGAAATAAAGCACTTCATGGAGAATGGGGTATCCTTATCTCCATAAATCGAGGATTTATCCTTTGAGTTACAAACAATCCAATTATGCTGTTTATTTTAAAACATACAATTCAGTTATTATTTGACTCTAGCCACCCTGTTGTGTTCCTAATGAAAAGCTTCAATACTGTTTACAATGTTAAAACTCACTCAGAAACAGTGTTTCTCTCTCTTAAATTGCTTTTTTAATCTATCAGTAAAATGTTGTAGCTTTCCTACTTTAAATTGTATTCTTTTCTTCGTAGGTTTAATCCTAGATATTTTGTGTGTTTTGTGAAAGGAATCTTACCTCTTTTATTTTTACAAAATTACGATCACTAATACATTGAGAATCATTAATTTCTGTATGCTATTCTGGCATCCAGTCAGACTCAAACTCATCTATAATTTTTCATTATTTTTCTATTCATCGTCATGCCTTTTTAAGTCTAAATATAGGGACAATTTGTCTCTTCCTCCCCTACTATTTTTTATTTCTGATTGTATTGGAAACCTGTCTATCTGTTATTATTTTTTTTTTTGCTGCTGTTTTCTAATAAATATCATTAAGAAAGTATCCATTTTCCCAAGTCTAACAGTTTTCAACAGAAATAGTTGCAAATTACAAATTATTTTTGAATCTATTGAAAGGATTTATTAGTGATTTGTCTTCTTTACTCTAAAGCCAGCAAATCGTTTTAGTGACTTCTCTTGAATAATTTGCACATTCTGTCATGGATCTTCAATAACAGCTAGTGGTTCTGGTTATTTTTTAGACCATTCTTTTATGCTGCTGAGTTTCCTTACATTATTTAGTGCTTAAAAATATTGTTATTATTACTGTTAATTATTTTATTTATGTCACACAGAAGAATTTTTTTTTTTTTTTTTTTTTTTTTTTTGAGACAGTCATCCAGGCTGGAGTGCAGTGGCATGATCTTGGCTTACTACAACCTCCACCTCCTGGGTTCAAGCGATCTCATGCTTCAGCCCCCCAAGTAGCTGGGAATGCAGGCGTGCATCACTATGTTCCACTAATTTTCATATTTTTAGTAGAAACGGGGCTTCACCATGTTGGCCAGGCTAATCTAAAACTCTTGGCCTCAACCTGCCTCGGCTTCCCAAAGCATTAGGATTACAGGCATGAGTCATCACAACTGGCTGCAGAATTTCTTATGCAATAATGGTTCTCTCAGCTGTGAGAAGTAAGGAATGATGCACGCTGGTTCTCTGGGTTAAAGGGTGAGGCATGGAGAACGGTTTCTCTGGACTCTCAGTCTTTTCTGTGTGTAAGCAGAGAGTATGTGTCTTCTCCAAGACACATGGAAGGAGAGAAGTTCGGCTTACAGTGCAGTTTCTTTGGCAGAATAACTCTTCTTTGAGATCTGCACACAGAGAGCGAAGCATACCTTCCCTCAGAAACTGAAGGGACCCAATCCAACTTACTGCCTGAGATTCCTAATGAACAGCACATGTAAACTTTGATCTTCAACTCAACATCTGCTAAACAGGGAGGACTTCAGTCTTTGAGTCCTCCGTCCTCCCAATACCACAAACAAGATAGAAAGCAAAACAAAACAAAAAACTCTCCACTGCACACAGGCAATAATACCTAGAGATGTGTTTAATTCATTATTATTTGCCCAGTAAATTCTCAATGTTTCTGTTTCTTCAGTTGTAAATGGGGGTAATAATCATGATGACCTCACAGACTTGTTGTAAGGATCTGACAAGTAATATGCAAAGTAGACAGGACAGTTTTTGTCATCCCCAAGTTGTATATCTTTTGTCGCCCAGGCAGAAGGCAGTGGTACAATCTCAGCTCATTGCAGTCTCTGCCTCCCGGGTTCAGCTCATTCCTCTGCCTCAGCCTCCCAAGTATTTGGGATTACAGGCATGTGCCACCATGCCCAGCTAATTTTTGTGTTTTAAATAGAGACAGAATGGCACCACGTTGGCCAGTCTGGTCTCAAACTCCTGACCTCAAGTGATCCGTCTGGCTTGGCCTCCCAGAGTGCTGGGAGTAGAGGCATGAGTCCACTCCTGGTCAAGTTGTATATCTAATTGCAAATGGGAAAGAGTTGTACATACTATCAGTTTCAAGTTGAAGATGGACACTATGAAACCTGCTACAAGGTAACCATGTGTGTTTGTTATCTATTGTTGCACAGCAAATAACCATAAACTTGGGAGCTTAAAACAACACACATTCACCATCTCACAGTTTCTGTGAATCAAGAGTCCAGGCTCAGCTGGGTCATCAGCTCAGGGTCTCTCAAGGCTGCAATCCAGGAGCTGGTTGAGCTGCATTCTCATTGGGAGGCTCAACTGGGGAAGAATCCACTTCCAAACTTACTAACATTGTTGGCAGAGTTTATTTTCTTGTGGTTGTAGAAACAGAGGCTGCTCTCGACTCTCAGAGACCACCCTCACATCCCCAGAGGTTCTTATATAATGGAATAATGGATGTGACCTCACATCACCGTTGCCATATTATGTTGGTTAGAAGGAAATCACAGGCCCCACTCACCATCAAATGGGGAGCATGATACATCCATGTGAATGACAGAAGGTCAAGTCAGGAGGGGCCACCCCACATTCTGCTCCTCACTCTACAGGTTTATGAAACTTTCCTACAATAGCAAATGTTTATGATTCTGCTAAACAACTTCAGACGGGATAATGTATGCTCTTTTCATTGCTCTCTGTACAAAACTGATCCTTCATACTCTACTATTTTCTATTCTATTTTTCATTTCACAAGATATGTTAAACATGCTCAATGTCGACAAATGTTCTTGCATAATTATATTTAATTTTAATGGTTGGTTTTATACCAAAGGCAGGATTGTATATTGCTTGAGAGCTTGGGATGGTTCAGAGGTGAAACCTCATGATCCTGGATATTACTTATCCTGCCTGAGACCTAGTCACCCTCTTTATAAATGTGAAGAATGATAATATCTACCAAATAATGTCATGGCGAGATTGAAATACGGTAATATACAAAAACATAAGAGCTATTATTTTCACCATCCTATACTTTTCAGTACATCTTTTTTAACATTTAGACCTTTTCAACTTCATGAAAGAGTACAGCAAACACATGATTTAATTTCCTGAAAATAAACAACTGAAAATAGGATTTCCACAGGAAAGACTAGGCAAAACTTTAAGTAACGTGCTCCAAAAAGTGGTTGTTAAGAAATAAATACCAATTTACGTTCCCACCATCCTTATGTAAAAATGCCTTTCACTCCATATTTTCACCACCATTGAACGTTATCATTTTCCAAAGAAAACCAACCTCATTTCAAAGACACGACACACATTGCTTTAATATGGGTTTTATATTACTTTGCTGGCTTTTCCCTTTATGAATTATACTTTTTGAATATTTTCCTCTGGGCTGTTTGTTTAAAAAATTATTTGCAAGACATTAACTCACTGACTCTCAAATATGTTCCAGTTTTCCTCCAGTTAATTTTTAAATCTTGTCTTTAACTTTTTTTTTTTTTTTTTTTTTTGACGGAGTCTCACTCTGTCGCCAGGCTGGAATGCAGCAGCATGATCTCAGCTCACTGCAATCTGTGCCTCCCGCGTTCAAGCCATTTTCCCTGCTAGCCTCCCGAGAGGCTGGGATTACAGGTGCACACCACCACGCCCAGCTAATTTTTGTATTTTTAGTAGAGACGGGGTTTCACCATGTTGGCCAGGATGGTCTCCATCTCCTGACCTCGTGATCTGCCCGCCTAAGCCTCCCAAAGTGCTGGGATGACAGGTGCGAGCCACCGCACCTGGCCATCTTTAACATTTTAAAAATATAAAATCTACACATGTGTGGTGTTTTTCTAGCTTTAATTTCTGTTCTTCTTGAAGTAATATAAGTATTCATATTAATGGACTTTTCTTTCATTAAAAAAAATTTTTTTATTGAAATTTATTTTGGCATAGGTCTCAGGTTGGATTTTCTAGAAGCAGGTTGAATTTTCTAGAAGTAGGTTTATTTTTGGCAAGTGATTGGTGGAGGAAGTGCTTTCAAGGAACCTATAAGGGGTGAAGGAAGCAGTTTAGGAAAGGGGAAGAAGCCAAGTAGGATGTGTTTCCTGGTGATGTCTAGCCTCAGCCACATTCTTCATGGCGCTCTGCGATTTAAACATCACTGCAGAGCCTATTCCTTCTTGAAGTGTAAGAGGGGCTTTTTGTAAGCTCCTCCCAACACACACACACCCACACACATGCACACAGACACACACACGCCAGTCAGTCACTGAGGACTCTTGTGTGGTTCAGGGGTACCTCTGAGTGGAGAGCAGCTGCCATCAGCCAGGAGCAATCCTTAGAACAGCCCATGGCAGCAGGACCCACAGCAGATGATGATGGTCGCACCAGATCAGGCTGAAGAAGTGTCCTATGGAAAGAACCTTCTTTTATTCTCCCAAATATTTAAATGATAACCACAACCTTTCTTACTGGGGTCAGCTTTTCCAGCTTTCATTCAGTTATTTTTTGTAACTCTTCTACCCTAAAGTATAACGTGAGCACACCCTGGCTGAGTAGACATAATGTCAGTGACAGATAATATTCTGTATTCTCATTTCCTTGATTTCTCAGACACTGTCTTGATTTGCTGGAAACACTAACTCCTACTCAATTCTCCCTTTCCTCAATGAGTTATTTCCAAGTGTCACCCTCCATTGTTCACATAGCGAGACCTCTGCTAGACCCAGTCACCTGTCCAGTGCCTTCTCCATAAACAAAAATAGTCATAATACAACACAAGCTCAAGTGGAGACCCCTGAAATATGTAGTGATATTTTATTTTCTTCTTGATAATAGACTTTTTTTTAACAAACTCAATTGTTGTAAATTTAAAAATCACATGATAATATATAGAAACGTCAGCTTTCCTCCTATTTTATTTTTCCCATATGCTCTTCTTAATTGGAGGACAGTTTCAGTTTTCAATGAATACATTCACAGATTAATCTTTTCATATGTGGTAGCAGTAAGAAATAAAACCCGGAATTCTAAACATAAAAAGCAAGAAAATATGAAATCTTATCTACAGAAAGAATGAAGTAGAAATTAGATGTAAATTACATAGAAAGAGGCTTTCTGAGTGCCAAGTTTAGCAAAAGCAAATATTTTGTACTGTGGTTTCTGTGACATGCAGCTGCGTCCTGCTCCCCTCATCCCAAGACCTGGATCCATCCGTATTAAGCTGCTTGCAGTTCTTTAGGAGTATGCTGTTTCCAGCTGGGCGCGGTGGCTCACACCTGTAATCCCAGCACTTTGGGAGGCCAAGGTGGGCAGATCACTTGAGGCCAGAAGTTCAAAACCGGCTTGACCAACATAGTGAAACCCCATTCTACTAAAGATACAAAAATTAGCCAGGCATCCTGGTGTGCACCTGTAATTCCAGCTACTTGGGAGGGTGAGGCAGGAGAATTGCTTGAACCCAGGAGGTGGAGGTTGCAGTGAGCCAAGATCACACCACTGCACTCCAGCCTGGATGACAAGAGTGAGACTCTGTCTCAAAAAAAAAAAAACCAAAAAAAACAATGCATGCTGTTTTCTTCACAAACCATGACTTTCTTGGTCTAGATTTCTTGGTCTCTCTACTTTAAAAATACTTTTAAAATGGTCCCCTGTTTCCTGCAGGGCACACGTTCCAAGACCCCCAGTGAATACCTGAAACCACGAATGGTACCAACCCCTATATATACTATGTTTTTTCCTATACATATGTACCTAGGATAATGTTTAATTTTAAATTAGGCACAGTAAGATATTAATAATAACTGCTAATAAAATGAAACAATTACAATATACTGTAGTAAAGGTTATGTGACTATGACCCTTCTCTCCCTCAAACGATTTTATTGATTGTACCGTGAGTAACTGAAACTACTGAAAATGTTATCCTAGAGAAGGGGTGATACAGTTTGAACATATGCCTCCTCCAAATCACATTGAAATGGCATCCCCAGGGTTGGAGGTGGGGCCTAGTGGGAGGTGTTTGCATCATGGGGTTGGATCCTTCACGAATGGCTTGATGCTGCCCTTGTGGTAATGAGCTTGTATAAAAAAGCCTGGGATCTCCTCCCTTCTCTCTGTTGCTCCCTCTCTCACCAGGTGATGTGCGCTTCTGCCTTCCACCATGATTGAAAGCTTCCTGAAGGCTTCACCAGAAGCTGAGCAGATGCTGGTCCCAGGCTTCTTACATACACTATGGAACCATAAGTCAAAATAAGCCTCTGTATAAATTACCCAGTGCCAGTGTTCCTTTTTAGCAACACAATATGAACTAATAGAAGCGAGGAATAGTGTATATGGACTTCTCCAAGAAGTGCAGACTCAGGTCAAATTTAGTTACCCATTCTCGGTGTTTCCGGGGCATGCCAGGCTTATCGCTGCCATGACACTCACCACATCCTGTTTTAATTGTTGAATTAAATCCTTTGCTGTATCCCCCCTTGGAAGATAAGCTTTTTTGATGTTGGTGACTGCGTTTAGTTGTCTTGGTCCTCCTCGAAGGAAGCCTTATTTGCAGAACTGATACTTCCCTGAGGAAGAAGGGATTCCATTAGTGGATAACAGCTTCATCTCCTCTCCAAGTGTCTCTGTCTTATCCATGGTAATTGCCTGTCATACAAATTTTGGACTTGCCTAGGCAACTCTCACAATCATGTAAGCCAATTCCCTTCAATATCTACCTATCTATCTGTGTGTGTGTGTATGTGTGTATGTGTGTGTGTGTGTGTGTGTCTGTTTATCTATCCATCCATCTATCTATCATCTACGTATCATTGTTCTATATCTCTATCTCTATTTCTCTACCCATCTGTCTTAATCCATTTATGCTACTATAACAAAATACCATAAACTAGGTGTCTTATAAACAACAGAAGTTTATTTCTCACAGTTCTGGAGGCTGGACTATCTAAGATCAAGGAGTCCACAGATTTGGCATCTGGTGAAGGTTTGCTTCCTGGTTCACAGATGGAACCTCTCTCTGTGACCTCATATAGTAGAAGGGGAAAAGGAGCTTCTGCAGTATTTTTTTATAAGAATACTAACCCCATTCACGATTATTCTGCCCTCATGACCATATCACTCCCCAATGATCCCACCTCCTAATACCATGATATTGATGATTACATTTCAGCATGTATCTTTGTGAGGGACAGAAACATTCAGACCTTAGCTCCATTCATCTACCTATCCATCCTTCCACATATCTACACATCTACTCATCCATCATCTGTTGTCTATCTATCTGTTCATCCATCCATCCATCCATCCATCCATTTTACTGGGTCTTTTTTCTCTGGAGGGACCCTGACTGACATAATCGTCACTAAATCTTGAAATGAAATGGATCTTAGCATTCATACAGGGCAGTACATACATGCACTAGCTATTCCCCCATGTGCCCTCCAGGTTCCATCTCTGCCATTCTCGTTATGCTCTGACTTTGTTGACAGGATGTGGTGAGTGTCATGGCAGAGATAAGACTGGCATGCCACGGAAACACCGAGAATGGGTAACTAAATTTGACCTGAGTCTGACTATGTTGAATGGCCATATACACTATACACAGTCCATATACACAAGCCATATACACAGTCCATATACACTATTCCTCGCTTCTGTTAGTTCATTTTGTGTTGCTAAAAAGGAACACTGGTGCTGGGTAATTTATACAGAGGCTTATTTTGACTTACGGTTCTACAGAGTATGTAAGAAGCTCTGACTATGTTGATGACAAAACATAGAGGTTTCTCCTCTGTGTTTCGGTGGATTCAGTCAACAGTGGATCCTGGCAGCAGGCCAGAGAATACGTCAGAGTTGGGGTGATGACTCCCTCAGCACCTTTGCTGCTGAGACAGCTTGGCATTCTTTCATCTCAGGCCATGGTTCTTCAAATGAGGCCATTCAAGGAGCTCTTTCCTCCACTTTGTATCTCCATGTCTCAGGGTTATAATGACTCCCTGATATTATTAACACTTGGGTGATGCAGCAGTTTCTGCAAATTGATTTCCTTAAACTCTGCCCATGCCTTTCCAGATAGATTTTTCCATGTGATCTCTTCAGTTCTCGTATTTGAGTAGTCCACTGTTTCCTGCCCCGCCTGAGACTGACAATCACAGATGCAGACAAGCTTTGTACGTTTCCCTCAACACCAGGCTCCATTCCTATTACCACATGGGGAAGTATTAAGAACAGATGAGTTGGAATGCTATGAAAGCAAAAGCCAGACTGCAAACTGAAATAATACGCAGAACCTCCATCACCATGCAGATCTGCTGTGTTAGCGATACGGAAAAAGGTAGCAAGTGATAAGTTAGGTTTATTTGATGCTACTATGAACTATCTATTCTAAGGGGGCAAAGGGAAAAAAAGTAAGTAAAACACAATTCTCTGAGAGAGTTTGAAGAACCATTGCTAAAATAAACACATCATATGGCTCCTCAGATGCAAAATATTCTAACTTTATAACTTGAAAATTCTCATCCAAAAATTTCAAAGCACTTTTTCCACGCAAATGACAAGACCATCAGAAAAATCTAGGACTTCAAACCCTCTGCAGTCTCCTTATGTAACTACAGAGGCTGCCTTGTGTTTTGAGGGCATTTTAAAATCATTCCTCTTATATCTGTTATGTTAAATATCATAGTTGTCAGTTTCATTTATAATCATTAGTCTTTCTTAATAGCATGAATAAAAATGATCAAGTTTCTCAGTTCCTTATTAAAAATGCATCTAGTTTATCCTGCACTCTTGCCAGCAACCAAACTAAGGAAAAGCAATTAATATATCACGAGGTATCCTAAGCATCGTATTTCTAGACAAGCTGGCAATATTTTAAGAACTTGGTTTATTACAAAGATTTCTCAATGGAAAGATGAAATCATAAGTAATGATCTAAGTCATTATGCTAACAGTGCTTAGAGTTTTTGAAAGCATTGCTTGAGATCCTTTTAATGATCCACAATAAAACAAATGTAAAAGGTCAAGGGAGGAAATCACAATAGTTGTACATAAACATCTTCATTAACCATTTAAAAGTATCTAATTTATTTTAATGGTTTATAAGTCTAAGGATTTTAAGCACCTACTGACTTTAAAACAAGACCTTTAACACCAGAGTATATGGTGTCGTAAAGTACATGTGTCAAAGCCTAGAATATAGACTATCTTCCACAGTGTTACATTTTATATTCTAACAATGGTTGGATTTGGGTTAAGAAAGATTAGTTCTAGGCACATTTATCTTTTTTCAGCTTTATTGAAGTAAAATTGACACAATATTGGTATATTTAAAGTATATAACATGATATTTGATTTACATATACATCATTCAATGATTACCCTGATCAAATTAATGAACACATGCATGACCTCAGGTAGTTACTTTTGTTGTGTGTGAATACATTTAAGATCTTCTCTGTTAGAAATTTTCAAACATACAATACATTACTATTAACTGTTGTCACCATGCTATACAATAGATCTCCAGAAATTATTTCTCCTGCGTAACTGAAACTTTGCTCCCTTCGACCAACATCTCCCCAATATCTCACCCCTCCTCCACATCCCCAACAACTACCATTCAGCTCTCTGTTTCTATGAGTTCTACTCTTTTAGATTTCACACAGAAGTGAGATCATGCAGTATTTTTCTGTGCTTGGCTTATTTCACTAACATAATGCCCTGTAGGTTCATACTTGTCATACTTGTCATAAATGGTAGGAGTTCCTTCTTTTCAAATAATGAATAGTGCTCCATTTTATACACACACACACACACACACACACATACATACTACATGATATATATAGATATGTACACATCTCACACATCTATCATATATATCAGGGGTTCCCAACACCCTGGGCCATAGACTGGTACCAGTCTATGACCCATTAGGAACTGCGCTGCACAGCAAGAGGTGAGCAGCAGATGAGCGAGTGAAGCTTAATCTGTACTTACAGCCTCTCCCCATTGCTCACATTACTGCCTGAGCTCCGCTTCCTGTCAGATCAGTGACGGCATTAGATTCTCATAGGAGCGTGAACCCTATTATGAACTGCAAATGTGAAGGATCTGGGTTGCATGGTCCTTATGAGAATCTAATGCCTGATAATCTGTCAGTGTCTCCCATCACCCCCAGATGGGACCGTCTAGTTCCGGGAAAAGAAGCTCAGGCTCCCACTGATTCCACGTGATGGTGAGTTGTAGAATTATTTCATTATCTGTTACAATGTAGTAATAATAGAAATAAAGTACACAATAAATGTAATGAGCTCGAATCATCTCAAAACCATCCCCCACCTCACCCTCTGCTTTGTGGAAAAATTGTCTTCCATGAAACCAGTCCCAGGTTCCAAAAAGGCTGGGGTCTGCTGACATATATGATATAGATGTAATAATCACAGTTTCTTTATCCATTCATCCACTGATAGATGGTGTGTACTTTAGTTGATTCCATATTTCTATATCTTGGCTATTGTGAACAAGGCTGCGGTAAACATGAGAGAGCAGAACTGTCTTTGACATACTGACTTCATTTTCTTTGGAAATGAACCCAGAAGTAGAATTGCTGGATCATATGGTAGTTCTATTTTTAATTTTTGAGGAACCTCCATAATGTTTTCCATAATAGCTGTGCTAATTTACATTCCCACCAAGAGTGTACAATGGTTTTCTTTTCTCCATATCCTCACCCACGTTTGTTACTTTTGTCTTTTTGATAATAGCCATTCAAACAGGTGTGAGGTTAGTGAGTAACATTTATTCTAAATACATTTCCAAATGCCTGTTATGTGCCAGAAACCCTGCTAGGCTTGAAGAAATTTGGGAATAAAAATATAAAAAGCTATGTTCCCTTTGCTCACAGTTCAGTAGACTCACAGACATGTAAGCAAACAATTTCAGTTCAAGGTGATGACTGCTCTGCTGGACCGTATCAAATATGTGGGCACCATCTACACTCACAGACCTATGCCTGATTAAAGAGGCAGGAAAGACTTTATAAAAGAAGCGCAGCAGAACCAAGACTTATGACAAGGAGTTTGCCAGGAAGATGAATGGGGAAAGGTATTCGAATAGGCCTTATCTACTCTTATTACTTCAGCTATCGTTGATATGCACGTATCTCTGAAAAGTTTATCTTCAACGAAAATTTATCTCCCACCTTAATGCCTTAATATCACATTTATAGCAGCATATTTCCGTTTGGATATTCCAGTGGAAATGCAAATTTATCCCGTCCAGTGTCATCTCTACCTAACCCCTCCACAACCTGTTTTGTTTTCACATATTCTCTGTATTGGTTAATGGTATGAACTTCTGCTCAGTAGAACAAGCAAAATTCTCAGATGTTAGCTTGGAATCCCCATTTTCTCTCACAGCCCATGTTCAATGAGTCACAAAGTTTAGCCAATTCTGCCTGTGTTGTTTGTCCGCAGTCATTTAATTTTTATTCCGTAGGTCTATGTTTTGATTCAAGTTTGCACACTTTCTCCCTAAAAATATCATAACAGTATCTTCATCGGCTACCCTGTCTTCACTGGGTCCCTTCAGTTTTGTTCTCCTAGTGTTCCCTAAAGCTGCCTGTCTTCATCATCTTGAGTGACTATAATAAAATATCATAAACGGAATGGCTTATCAACAGCAGCAATTTATTTCTCACAGCTCCGGAGGCTGTAAGTCAGAGAGCAGTGTGCTGGAATGGTTATGTGTTCCAGACCATTGGGATCTAGCACAGAGCTGTGCTTTGAATAATGACACTAATAATGATTAGCATGTATTGAAACAGGCTGTGGCATACTTGGCAGTGCTCTAAGAGCTTATAGTACTGTGTTTAGCCTTATTTTAAAAATATATTACATATCAATATCAATCTCAGAAAGCTGCTTGAATCAGATAAAAAAGAAAGAATGAGTTTTGAAAGCTCTGATAAACCATGATACATTATACCATTACTCTAAATTAATTATACAAGTTCCACCTCTGTACGTTTAGAGATGATGAAACTGAGGTGCAGATTCTGGTGTGAGCACTGCTGCAGGTTGCAGACTGCCAGTTCTCCCTGTGTTTTTGCGTGGTGGAAAGAGAGTGAGCTAGCTCTGGCATCTTCCTATAAGAGTAGTGTCCCATTCATGAGGGCTCCACCTTCGTGACATAATCACCTCCCAAAGGTCCCCCCTCCTAATACCATCACTTTGGAGATTTGATTTCAACATATGAATCGGGATGAGGAGGCGCATTCAGTCCATACCTTTGCCTTTCTGAAAAATACATGGGAATCTATCTCACTGCTCTTTGAAGTCTTTCAGTGGTTTCTCTTTGTTTCTAAAAGCATAGCATAAGAAGCGCTCCATGACCTGGATTCTCCTGCCTTTCCAAACTTACTTCCATCTCTGCACCTCACTCCCCAGCAGGCATGGTGCCTCCCCCAACACTTGAATCTTCATGGACGTTCGATTTCTGTTTGAATGAGTCTCAAATCTCCCTCCATCCTTTAACTAACTTCTATTTGCCCATCAAAACTTTGACCAGGGGCCCTGTTTTCCAGGAACACTCTTCCAACTCATATTCCTAATTCACATTCAACCTCACGTAGATCTTCCCTCTCTATATTTCACAAACAACTTGAGGTTGTCGTACTGTGTTTTAGCTCTCTGTTTGCCAGCCGCTTTCTCTCTGTAGACTTTGTGCTTTCAGGTACATCTTGAATATTTCAGAAGTAACTATATTGTCAACAGCCACTTGTGAAACAGTCCATTTTTTCAAATTACTAATTTTTCATATTAAAGAGTCTAGTTTTGCTTCCTCAAAGAATTTTAACATGAAATATCTTTTTTGAAATTTTTCATTTAAAGGCCCGGCACGGTGGCTCATGCCAGTAATCTCAGCACTTTGGGAGACCGAGATGGGTGAATCACCCTTGTGATTGGTGGGTGGGCCGAGAGTTCAAGACAAGCCTGGCCAACATGGCAAAACCCTGTCTCTACTAAGAATACAAAAATTAGCCAGACGTGGTGGTGCACGCCTGTAGTCCCTATTACTTGGGAGACTGAGGCACAAGGAGCACTTGAACTTGGGAGGGGGAAATTGCAGTGAGCCGAGACCATGCCACTGCACTCCAGCCTGGGCAACAGAGAAAACTCCCTCAAAAAAAAAAAAAAAAAAAAAAAAAAGAACATTTTAATTTAGAGCACCCCTTTCTTTACCTAGCTGCCAAAGATTCCTTTAAAAAGTTCTGCGAGAAACAAAAGATAAAAACTAAGTAAAGAATAATATTCTTCAAAGTGGAATGTGTATAGAACAAAAATATGCAATTATTCTAAAAATAGGTATTTATATGTTATTTATACTTATTACATGTTGGTATGACAGACTTGAAATAACAAGATTAAAACTTACACTCCATACACTGCATGAGTTTTCATGAGTTTATGTTGTTATGTTTAGGGTTTAGAGACCCTTCAGTTTCTTAGCTGTGTAAACCCAAACCTCAGTTTCATCATCTCTAAACTTACAGAGGTGGAATATGTATAATTAATTTAGAGTAATGATACAACATATCATGGTTTATCAGAGCTTTCAAAACTCATGTTTTTTAAATCTGATTCAAGCAGCTTTCTGAGATTGATATTAATATGTAATATATTTTTAAAATAAGGCTAAACACAACACTATAAGCTCTTAGAGCACTGCCAAGTATGCCACAGTATGTTTCAATACATGCTAATCATTATTCGTGTCATTATTCAAAGCACAGATTTGTGCTAGATCCCACCTGTCTGGAACACATAGCCCATGAGAATCCAGAATCCAGCCCTTTGGTTTCTTCTCCATACGACTCCAAGGAACCCATGCTGAGTAAGGCACAGACTTCACTACTTTGGCAAAGATTCGGCACCGTAGCACATATTTGCAGGTGCCCAAATGAGTCAGTGAGTGAATAAATGAATGATCAGGTAAGAACACATATACATTAACCACATCACTCTGTGAGAAATCCTGGCTGTGTTTTGATTTGTCCAACCGAAAACTCAAACTCTATATTCTCTGGTTAAAAATAAGACACCTGCGACGGGTGCGGCGGCTCACGCCTGTAATCCCAGCACTTTGGGAGGCTGAGGTGGGCGGATCACGAGGTCACGAGATAGAGACCATCCTGGATAACACGGCGAAACCACACCTCTACTAAAAATACAAAAAAAATAAAAAATAAAAAATAAAAATTAGCCGGGTGTGATGGCAGCGCCTGTGGTCCCAGCTACTCGGGAGGCTGAGGCGGGAGAATGGCGCGAACCCGGAGGGCGGAGCTTGCAGTGAACCGAGATCGCGCCACTCACTCCAGCCTGGGGGATAGAGTGAGACTCCGTCTCAAAAAAATAAATAAAAATAACAATAAATAAATAAGACACCTGCCTAGAACTGAAAAAATCTCTAGAGAAAGAAAATTGACTGTTGGTGACCTAGGGCTGATATGGAGGGGATGCCTGGACACAAGGACAAGGATTCTTTTGGGGGTGACAAAAATGTTCTGAAGTTCATTTGTGGTGATGGTTGCACGACTCTCTATATACGAAAAGTATTGAATCGTACCTTTGAAATGGGTGAACTTCATGATGTGTGAATGATATATTAATAATACTGTTTTTTTATAAAAAGAGTAAACAAGAAAAAAGCGGCCATTTAGCGCACAGGTTTCTTGAACGAGAGAATGAATGAATTTGAGAAAACAATTGAAGCCAAGAAACATCTTATTATTTTCCAGGTATGAGCTACTTTCCTTTAAACTGCTTTACATATCACCTTCTGGCTCATTCAAGACCACTTAAAAACGGATTTCATTCTAGATTTATTTTTAGGAACTGCGTAGTCAGCATTTTGATAGGCTAATTATACTTGCCTGCCATCTAGTGGTAGTAAAGGTGACTTCTCTGTTTTAAGTACCTATAAATATTAGAACAACCATCTCAGCAATATGATGAGTTATAGATTTCAAAGCCCCTTCACATAATCTCCCTTACTCAGCTTTCTCAAAAGGGCTATGAGCTTCATATTATTATTAGACCTACAGTAAAAAATAGTGTCTATAATCTACGCATTGCTTTGTCTCCTCTCCCTTCCCATCTCCCCCACCAGAGGTAGAATAATCACAGAATGCTGCCTTTCTGGCCACAGGGATCACCTTAAGACCCACACTGGCCTGATCCACCTGCCACATATGACCGGCAGGAGCAGGAGCTTGTGGGATGGACACGTGACCCAAGGTGATCTACTCAGAGGATGCCTGGAGATTTTCAAATATAGTTAATTAAAAGACGACCTTTTTTTCTTTGCTCATAAGCTGTACGAGCATCAATCCAGAGTGTCTCGTAGTCATGTGTTCCCCAATATGGTGAAGTTAGTGTACAGAATATAGCCACTCTGCAGAGAAAATCACTGAAAAAAGGCAGCGTACAGGCACTTATGGAATCCAGCTTCAGGATCCTAGAGTCACTCTTCAGACCAGCACTATCCTACTCTTCCTGAAGCGTGGTGCCTGGGCCATGCACTACTGTTTTTCCCTTAGGATTCTAACAGTTGGGTTTCATAGCTTGCAATGAAACAATTCCTTCAAATACCACAGGGAAGCAAAACGATGACCTTTCTGCATGGACACGATTGAGCTTGGAAGCAGGTGCACACCCACAGCACTCCAGTGACAAGTCGTATGCTGTTCCCACCAAACCACACTTCCCTAGAACTATAGTAATACTGTTTTTATTTTTAATTTTTACTATTTGACTTTCTCAAATAAATTTCAGGGTTGTTATAGTCAGAGGTGATCTCTGCCTACAAAACTTTATTTGCATCTTGATATCGATACACCCACCAACAAATACTATTCATATGATCATGATGGTACATTCTAACCCTCAGTGGTCACCTTGAAGTTTCCTGCACGCCCTTTTCTTAGCCTGTTTGCATCGCTACAAAGGAATACCTGACACTGGGTTATATAAAAGACTCATGGTTCTGCAGGCTGTACAGGAAGCATGGTGCTGGCATCTGCTCAGCTCCTGGTGAAGCCTCAAGAAGTTTCTAATCATGGCTGAAGGTGAAAGGGGGAGCAGAACACACCAGTCTCCTTTAAAGACCAGCTCTAGCACGAACTAAAAGAGAGAGAATTTGCTCATCACCATGGGGAAGACACGAAGATGAACATGAGGAATCCACCCCCATGACCCAAAAAAACCTCCCACCAGGCCTCACTTCTAACCTTGAGAATCACTTTTCAACATTGTATTTGGAAGGGACAAATATCCAAACCATATCAATCCTCTACATATGTGAAGGCTTTCCTTGTGACCCAAACAAGAACTGTTTAGCCTAATTGAGGTCAAGTTTAGAGACACATCCTACCAATTCAATAGAACAGAGACTTCTTAGATATCCTGCAAGTGCAACATGTCCAGAACTGTGTATCCAGTGTAGCTCAACACCCTCATTTCCAGAAGCTCTGCTAAAATTATTAACTATTCTGGATATATGTACCATAATGCCTGTGTCCTGTATTCAGACCATGTTTTTTTAGTGACTTATATTTAATGTGCCTAAATAGCAGGCACGTTAAAAGTAGCTTATATTTTAACATTTCTCAAATTAAACTTTCCACATCGTCTTTACTCTGCCTAGAATACTTACTGCAGCACTCTGTTACTGTGCATCAAAGCTATCTAGCAACACTCCAACTACCACCCAAAGTGGATCTTGACATCAAGGTTCAAGTTCATCACCGTTCTTTTTTTTTTTTTTTTTTCCTTGAGATGGAATTTCACTCTTATTGCCCAGGCTAGAGTGCAATGGTGCAATCTTGGCTCACTGCAACCTCTGCCTCCCAGGTTCAAGTGATTCTCCTGCCTCAGATTCCTGAGTAGCTGGGATCACAGGTGCCCACAATGACACCAAGCTAATTTTCGTATTTTTAGTAGAGATGGGGTTTCGCCATGTTGGCCAGGCTGGTCTCGAACTCCTGACCTCAGGTGATCCCTTCCCAAAGTGCTGGGAATCTAGGCATGAGCCACCATGTCCAGCAAGCAGCGTTCTTTACATTGTTATTTGGTCCATGTCATGTTACAATGTTAACGTGTTAACTTTTATGAAAGGCGCCTGTGAAGAAAACTACCTTCCAATTCTAAGTTCTTTGCAACTAGGAGTATCACCTGGACAACATGATGAGGCAAGAAAGAGCCCAGCTTATAAACAGAAGCAATAAGGTGGCTTCTTCCCCAAGCTCATATTCAAGTTTTACTAAAAAGTCCTGGGTTGCTTGGATTTGAGCGTTGTTTGTATTTAAATGTGTCAATGAGTTCCAGTTGTCTTAAAGACATGTGGCATGGTGATATTAATAATTACTTCATATGTTCTTATGCCAATTCCACACTGCCTCAATTAATGTAGCTTTGTAGTAAATTTTGAAATCAGAAAGGATAAGTCTTCCAACATCATTCTTTCTTTTCAAGATTGTTTTGGTCATTCTGGGTCTTTTGCATTTCCATATGAATTTTAATCAGCCTGTCAATTTCTGCAAAGAAGTTTGCAGGGATTTTGATAGAGATTGCGTTGAATCTATAAACCAATCTGGGGAATAGTGCTATCTAAATTTTAATTTAACAATATTAGGTTAATAATGTTTTATTGATTATTAATGTTTGTTCATCAATGGGATCTATTTCAATGACATATTCTATTATCATGAAATCTGTAAGCAGAAATAAACGTAGGTGGTTTAGTAATCTACTCAAGGTTATAGAGCCCCTTTGTCTATTGTAACTTGCTGTGCTTTGCTGAGAAAGAAATAAGCTTTAGTGAGGTTGCATTAGGCTTTTGGTAATTTAAAAAAAAATCTGTCTATGAGTAGCTTAAAAATTATGGTCCTCTCTTAAAAAGAAAAAACCTCTGGATAAAGTAATGTTCATATCGATTCCACTCTTCAACACCAGCAGAGGCTGAGAGCATTTCGCCACCATCCTTAGAACATTGGTTTAGGTCCTGTGCTGACTCTCTGAAGGTTACTAGTTAAAAAAGAGAAAGGAAAAATGCAAAGGAGGAAGGGGGAACAAAAAAGGCAAAAGGTTTTCTCTTTTTTTTTTTGAGCCAGAGTCTCGCTCAGTCACCAGGCTGGAGTGCAGTGGCGTGATCTAGGCTCACTGCAACCTCCACCTCCTGGGTTCAAGTGATTCTTCTGTCCCAGCCTCCCCAGTTGCTGGGACTACAGGTGTGTGCTGCCCACACCCAAATGATTTTTGTATTTTTAGTAGAGGTGGGGTTTCACCATTTTGGCCAGCATAGTTTCAATCTCTTGACCTCGTGATCCTCCTGCCTCAGCCTCCCAAAGTGCTGGGATTACAGGCATCAGCCACCATGCCCGGCCAAGGCTTTCCTTCTTAATTCAGGAACAAAAACCCTCCCCTGAGATTTTTGCTTATATGTCCTTGTCCACAACTGAGTCATATACCCACTTCTAATTGCAACGGAGTTGAAAATTGTAGTTTTTTTTAGACTTTAGAACTTCAATAGTAGAAAGAGATGGAGAATGAGGTTGTAACTGAAAGTTGATTCAGCCAGTCCAGAAGGCTTGCTAACCTCAGTCTTCAATGCGGGAGACTGAGTGTCACTGTTTACCTCCCCTTCAAAGATTTTGGTGAAAAAAAAATAGTAAAACAGAAAATGTATAAGAAAACCTGTGAATTGGCCGGGCACGGTGGCTCACGCCTATTACAGGCGTAATCCCAGCACTTTGGGAGGCCGAGGTGGGCAGATCACAAGGTCAGGAGATCGAGACCATCCTGGCTAACATGGAGAAACCCCGTCTCTACTAAAAATACAAAAAATTAGCCGGGCGTAGTGGCGGGTGCCTGTAGTCCCAGCTACTCAGAAGGCTGAGGGAAGAGAATGGCTTGAACCCGGGAGGCGGAGCTTACAGTGAGCAGAGATGGCGCCACTGCACTCCAGCCTGGGCGACAGAGCGAGACTCCGTCTCAAAAAAATAAAAAATAAAAATTATATATATATATATATATGGCTGCTAACAAAAGATATTGACTTCTTTTCTAATTCTGTGGAAAAAAAATATTAGTAGTAAGACATTTTGTCCATCAAAATTATCATTTAAGTTGAGGGCAAAGGTATCATTTATCATAAAGCATGAAAGGACTCAAAATTGTTGTCACCAACAACAAAGCTTTGTTATCAAAAATGCACTGGAGAAAAATGAAACAAAAATATACAAGAGAAGAAGAACTGGGATTTAAGAGATATGAGAGGCAATAAATAGTCAAACTAATTATTAAATCTTAAAAAGTATTTACAATGTAGGTGTGAAGATTACTGAAATTATTCAAATAGGATTGCTTTCTGATGCAAAATATGAATTATCTGTAGCCAGAAACTCATATGTTTAACCAAAACATGATTAATAAAAGCTGCAGTAGAATGACACTCAAATATAATTGCCTTATTCAACATAGAGAGTTACATATACTCATTATTTTATTAAGATCTTGAAAAATCTAAAAGTATGTTTGGTTAAGTTCTGTCAGCATTCTAACACTAAAAACAAGATTTGGTTCCTCCAACCACTAGAAGAAAATTAAGGGAAAAAAAACCTCCCTTTTTTTTTATTTGACAATTACGTTTTTTTCATGTTCACACTTCTGCTCATTTAGTAAAGTATTTACTATTAGTATCCCATTCCCTATGTGAGGGACGGGACTATAAGTCATGATAAATAGAAAACAATAAGTAGACCAGAATAAATGCAAACATGTACGTATTCAAAATTCTTGTGAATGGTTAAATTTCTACAGTAAGAAAAATACAATATTCTCATATTGAATAAAATAAATCCAGCTATATTCTATTTGTATGATGAAGTATTTACTAGAATATTAAAAGTAAATAAAGGAACAAAGATATCATACAAAAGTTACAAAAAGAGAGGACCTGGTAACAGGGAAATCTGATGGCATACAATTCAAGGTAAATTGTTTTATACAACATAAATATGATAACAGTTTAGGTTATCAAAATGTTGTAATACTTGTGTGAAAATCAAGACACATCAATTCACTATCGACCTTGTATTTGTGCGGGGACAGACTCCTGGAAAATTGCAATTGACACCAAGAAATCACATGCTCGTTTAGTAAAATATTATGTAAACGTAGTAAAATAGAGAGTTTTGCTATAGTAAATTTAATAAAACAGAGAGAGACAGGGTGCATGATGCCTTACCTGAAACTAGATTTTCCCCTTGACTTTTTAAATGTGTGACTCAATAAATAATAAATTGCACACACACACACACACACACAGTGATTTCTCTTTTACATTATTATTATCTGCGGTACCAAAATTATTTTAGTTTGCTTAAGTCAGTTTGAGTTGCAAGGTCACATAGCCAAGTCAGGCCAATCAGAGCCAAAGAGACTCCATGCCAGGACTTGGCATTGTTATTTTGTTAAATGGCAGCTTTGTTCAGCTGGTGGCTGATAGGATGGGATAGCCTAGAATGACTGAAACCTGCTTGGAAGCGTGGAAATCACGGCGACACAGGAGGAAGTAGCTCCATGGGAGAAGAGACAGTAAATTCTGCTGATATCGAATGCTCCGTTGTCTAACTGTGCCTTACAAGTGACTCTTCATGTATGGGCATCTAATGACACTGCTGTGCCTAAAGCCAGTTTCAGTCCTGCTGGGCTGGGACTCCTTTATTTATTTATTTATTTATTTATTTATTTATTTTTGAGACAGAGTTTCACTCCTGTTGCCCAGGCTGGAGTGCAGTGGTGTGATCTTGGCTCACCGCAGCCTCCGCCTCCTGGGATCAAGAGATTCTCCTGCCTCAGCCTCCTGAGTCGCTGGGATTACAGGCATGCGCCATCACACTCGGCTAATTTTCTATTTTTAGTACAGACAGGGTTTCTCCATATTGGTCAGGCTGATCTCGAACTCCTGACCTCAGGTGATCTGCCAGCCTCAGCCTCCCAAAGTGCTGAGATTACAGGCGTGAGCCACCGTGCCCGGCTGGACTCCTCAATTATTGGAGCTGGCAACCAAAAGCATCGTTTGTATGAATAATAATAACAATAGCAATTGAATCTAGCATGGTTCCAAATAGAAAAGAGAAAGAGAGGGAAAACAAGTGAAGGAGTGAAAATGAGTTTTTATTCTTCATTGAAAAATGGCATCAAAAAATGAAGTTAGACAATCATCTAACTCTATTTGGTTCTTCTCTGCATGGCTGATACATCTTAATTGAACAAATTAGTTTGATACATCTTTGAACAGAATGTGTGCCCTTTTATCTCTAAATTCCAGTTTAGGCGACCCTGAAAGTGGGTCATGACATTGATCAACGCCTTTATGAATGCTCGCATTCTCACTGATCTGCTTCTGTCTTGGGCTCAGGGTAGCCGTATCCCAACACAAAAGAATTTATTTCCACCTCAAATAAACATTTGGGGGTTATTTCCTTTTATCCCAAATCCAAACACCAATGGATTTTAAAACAATTATGTAAAAAATGGAGAATGTGTTAATATCATTATCTCAAATATTATTCCATAAAGTGCTTGCTGTCTGGAATAAGTACCAGGTACCAAGTGCACAAATACCAGGGGAAAAATACTTTTACACTGAAACGATGCCATGAACGGCGCCTTAAGCAAGCCATCACATTTAGCATCACCCACCGTGAGACAAACTCTCATTATATGCTTCCTGATGTGATGCCACAAAAAGTACATAATATCACCTATTTAATGTTTTTGCAATAATATTATATTTAGTTTGAATTTAATCATTCAGATGAATCAAGAAAGTTCAGAGTGTAGCCCAGGGGATTTTTCTAGATTCAAAGAAACTAAAGAAACTTCAAAAACAAAGATGATGTTTGAATCTTAATTGAATCTGAATTAAAAATATATATCAAAGACATTTTGATAGTTGGAACAAAATTGAGTATCAAATGTATTATTAAGTCAGTATTGAATTATTATTCATTTTCTTCAGTAGATTAATGCTGTAGTGGTTATGGAGAAGAATGCTAGTATTCTTAAGCACCGAAGAGCTGTATTCTGAGGGAGGCAGCTTAATGCCTGCAGCAAGTTTTTAAACATATTTCAGAAAAAGTATACATCAAAATTTGTGTGTGTGCATCTATGTATTTATGATTATATATAATGTTTGTGTGTGCATGTGTAGAGGGGGACTAGAGAGAATAAAAATGTGGCAAATTGTTAGTGATTTATGAGTTAAGTGAAGGATATATGGGCATTCATTGTGTTTATAATAATTTTATATGCTTAAAATTATTCAAAAACTCTGTTTAAAGTCTAAGTGAGAAATAAGTCTTAACTGTTACAGTAATTAACAGAAGACCAAAAAACGGGAATCTTACAGAAAATTACAGAATGTTAAGAAACAGGAATAGACCTTTTTCAGTGGTGTAGAATTACCTAACAATAAGAAAGACACCAGCCCAGCCCATTGTGTTGGGATACGGCTGTCCTGAGCCCATGACAGAGGCAGATCAAGTGAGAATGGAACATTCAAGAAGGCGATGATCAATGTCATGACCCAATTCCAGGGTCATCTGTACTAGAATTTAGAGATAAACAGGCCCACGTTCTGTTCAAAGGCATTTCAAGCTAATTGGTTAAGTTCAGATTTACCAGCCATGCAGAGAAGACCCAAGCTAAACTTGAGGAATATGTTGAGATTTACATTTATCTAAGAAGTGGTTTAGGAGTGGAGAACTTCATGTAACAGCTCCTAAGAGACTGGGGCCATGGTCTATCCTCAGCCAGGTGCACATCATGACTAATCCTTGAGAAGGCTCATCCTCTTCTTCTCTAGCTGCCTAATCTAGGACTTGATAAGCAGTGTTCTTGAAGATCTCGCTGTTGAATGCATAACCAAGTATTTCCCTATTTGCCTTTGCTTTCATCTGTTCTTTAAAACACTGGATAGTAAATATAACATAGTGTTTAAAATTCACTTATTGATCAATACTTCATTATAGACTTCATTACTAAAATCGTGTATTTATTCTGACATCTTTTTCCTCAGTTTACTTAAAATCTTTCTCTTAAATAAATTATTTTAAAATAGCAGTATGCAAAATGTTCGCTGAGCCAAATGATGAGTTATTGTTCAAGACAAGCCCACACAAAAATCTATGAAAGTCTTATTAAGGACCTTGTAAATGATGTATTTCTCAGTAACTTTGAGATCTAGCTTTTGAACTCACCTTTTCCCCCCTTTAGAGAAACAATAATCCAATTCCCCATATTTAATATGTGTTAGTTCTGAAGAGTTTTATCCCTCCCCCATCTCTACTGAAATACTAAACAAGCATGTAAAATCATTTATTTCATTGATTTAGTCTGAAGCTTTCACAACAAGGAAATACCAATCACAGACAGGAATCCATATCCAGTAATATAGCAATCAATACAAGCAGTCAGGGCTTTAAAGTAATAAGGTAATAAGAAAAAGAAAGTAAAATCTGAGGTTCGATTATTTTGTTATTTCTTGCTCATTAGAAAGAAGAAAGACAAAAATCATCTTCAATTATTTTCAAGGTTTATGAATATTTTCCTAGTTGATAGATAAAAAGATACCATGGAAAATAATAAAAACAGGGCTAGATTATTTGGGCTCAAAAATTAATTTACAACACTGTCTTCTTCATAAACAGCAGGTAACTGTATTTTTCCATCCGCACGGTACATGTGTGCTTACAGCCCATCCAGTGTCGTAGAGCAATCATTACACGTTACCTTGCATAGCAAAGGGCAGAGGCCCATTGCTTTAATTTGATAAGATAATATCATTTGAACAAATTCTACATAGTTACTAAGGAATCAGACCAAGTTCCCATATTGAAAATTAGAGAAATTAAAATAGATTAAATGAATTGTTATTCTAGGTGGCCACTTCCCGAATAGTGTATAGTCAGAAATACACACTGAGAAAGAACAAACTTTAAAACATTTGAAGACTACTTAATTTCTTCACGTGTGACAGCAGTGTGCTGTAGTTACACAAGGGAGATTGCTTGGTGGGAAACCCCTATCACAGGCCTTTAATATACCACCAGCGGTCCAACACCATCAATGCCACTTTAACTTTGACTTTTATATTTATTTTACTATATTGGAACAACTGTGACAGCACTGTAAACCTAAACATTCATGTCTCTAAGATCGTCTGAAAACTGTTTTCGTTGAATATTAGCTACTTTTCTTCACTGTACCAGGGGAAGAACTACTCTGTGTGTATTCTTTGAAACCATGCACTCAGAACCCAGGCCAACATAGTAAAATAAAAGAGTCGCTGCTCTTTCCAAGTCTGTGCTCCTAGATCTGTGTGGTTCACCACAGTAAAATAGAATGCTCAGTCAAGCTCTACTGGTAGAGGCCAGTGTTATTTTTCTTTGTATTTTATTAATAGCTTGCTTTCTAAGTGACCGAAATCATATATTCTCCAAAGTACAAAGGGACTTGATTTACAAAATCTTCTAAGAAACTGCTTGCTTTTACGCCATGGGTTCCTGAGCCAAACCATCATCACAAACACACTTGCTCACAAAGAAGAAAGAATGGAAGAAATTAAGGAGAGAGAGAGAGAGAGAGAGAGAGAGAGAGGAGTCCTGAAGTTGCTCTATTTTCTGAGAAATATAGAGAAATGAGGAAATGTATGGGAAATTTTGTGATATTAAGGAACTGTCAGATTATTACCTTTGGGAAATGCTGCTTAATAAGCACATATAGCTGCTATCCTATAACGGGCCAACTGTCTTCTTATTTCTTAATAGGATTTCTCTCTGTCTAGTCAGATGTCTCTGTTGGAATGATGTGAACAAGGTATACCCAAACACTCCAGTAATACTATTTTTGTTCTCTTGATTATATTCAAGAAGAGATTATATTCTTCCTAATAGAAAAAAAAAATGGTTAAGCTGACTATTGTCTGAATATGTCATGTAAAACAAGAAGTCAATGACTATGGGAAGAAAAATATGTCTTCTGTATAAAGCTTTGTTCTTAATGGGAAAAGTCTCTGTCTCTCTCTCTTTTTTTTTTTTTTTTTTGAGGAGTCTCGCTCTGTTGCCCAGGCTGGAGTGCAGTGGCATGATCTCGGCTCATTGTAACCTCCACCTCCCGGGTTTAGGCCATTCTCCTGAGCAGCTGGGACTACAGGCGCCCGCTACCATGCCCGCCTAATTTTATATATATATATATATATTTTAGTAGAGACAGGTTTCACTGTGTTAGCCAGGATGGTCTCGATCTCCTGACCTTGTGATCCACCCACTTCGGCCTCCCAGAGTACTGGGATTACAGGCATGAGCCACCGCGCCTGGCCTCTCTCTCATTTTATTGAAAAAAGAATAGGACAATAGAGCCATCATAGTGTAGATTTCAGATAACTCATCTGTTATACTAACTTGCACTCAAGGGCATTGTCATACATTCTGAAATACATATTCCACTTCCTCTCTGTGACACACACATAGCCTCTCCCCAGAATGCTTCTGTGCTTAGTCTTTGCCTTGGATTCCACAACGGATCCAAGTTTCCAATATTCTACTTTCAGAACTGTAGCTCTGACTTGCCATCTGGTTCTGGGCTATATCCATCCGACCCACACTCTGGTCGGGAATGTGTTTTTGGTGTACTCTCATGGGCACGGGTCTACTTTGACCATTGATGATGCGCACAATCTTGTCCCCTTAGGGTTATCCTTCCAGCAAGCTGAGTGGTGTTTCTGACTCAGACCCCCACTTTCATCTGTCCCCACACGCAAGACATCTCCAAGCAACATCACTATTACTTGTAGTTAGCTGGTTTATGTTATTTACATAACAATTCTTTTTGATTCAAAGCCTATTCTGAAGAATGCATTATTTTACTTAGTATGTTTTTTTACACATAGTAAATCTATTTATACACAGATTATTTATGTTTAAACATGTAATGTGCTCATGAATTTTGTCAACTGTGATATTTTCCTCCATTTATGACTATGAATTTCTGCATTTCTTCTGGGTTCCAAATTCTCCATTAAGGTTGATCTTAAACTGTATATTTACTAAATCTTAGCTCCCTTAGACTAAGCTTTCTGATGTAATTTGGTATTGTTTTATGCTGATATTCATCCTTCTTAATTAAAAATCCAATCTTATCCAGGCCGTAAATATTTAGTGCACTATTAAACAGAATACCTCATTTAAAAATAAAAGCTTTATTAAGTAAAATGTACATGCCATAAACTTTGGTCATTATAAGTGTACAATCAATGATTTTTAGTAAACATATAGTGTTGTAGCAATATAACCAAAATCCAGTTTTATTATTATTAGAAACCAAGATTTTGGTGACAGATATTCATATTGCTACAGGGTGTCATTACCTGTAGGCCCTCTAAGCTCACTGAGTAAGTTAACGTATATGTGTATTTTAATCAATATATAGATTAACTATAGATATAGTTATAAGTGACTACAGTTATAGATAACTAGTTTTCAGATTATCTGAATCCACTCAAATACCACTATACTGCTTCGTGTATAGTACAGTACCTTAGAGTGCTCCTAATTTTTCCCTATCATCACTTATGGTATGTATCTCACACACACATCTTATGTGTATTATATATGATGAATATACATATGTATGTGCATATATATTATATACGTATGTCTATATATGATATATATAGTATATGTGCATGTGTGTGTGTATATACACATTCATTGCTTCCATTCTTTGTTTCAGCTTCATAATTTTGTTGTTTAAAATCATATATATGATAACCAATTATTGTCATTACATCTTTCTATTAATAAGATGTTTTGTTAAAATTTCCCACTTGCTGGTGATTTTGTCAATTCTTCCTTGAATTTCTGTCAATTTTATGAATAGTTATTGGGAGGGTCTCTTAAAAGGTGCATATATTTAGAATAGTTCTTTGGTGCTGGAGAATGGATCTTTATTTTAAATTTAGTGACACTTTATAGCCCTAATAATTCTCTTTGATACAAAGTCTATTTTGAAGAATGCATTCTTTTACTTAGTATGTTTCTTTGGCTTGGCAGGGTCTTAAAAATAGCATTTAGTTGAAATTTTAATATCTTTTATTGATATATAATTTACACAACATACAGTTTGCTTATCTAAAGTGTACAGTTTAATGATTTTTTTATATATGTATTAGGGATTTTGCAACCAACTCTATAATATAATTTTAGAACATTTTTTTCATCCCACAAAGAGGCCTAGTTGTCAGCAGCCATTCCTCATTGCCACCACCCTTCTCAAGCTCCTGGCAACAGCAAATTCACTTTATTTCTTTATAGATTTCCCTATTCCAGACACTTCATATAAATGAAATCATACAGGCCTGGCGTGGTGGCTCACGCCTGTAATCCCAACACTCTGAGAGGCCAAGGTGGGCGAATTACCTGAGGTCAGGAGTTCAAGACCTGACCAACATAGTGAAACCCCATGTCTACTAAAAATACAAAAATTAGCTGGGCATGGTGGCAGGTGCTTGTAATCCCGGCTACTCGGGAGGCTGAGGCAGGACAATTGCTTGAACCCGGGAGGCAGAGGTTGCAGTGAGCCAAGATCACGCCACTACACTCCAGCCTGAGTAACAGAGTGAGACTCTATCTCAAAAATAATTAAGAAAAAGAAATCATACAATATGCCACAGGGTTTTGTAGCCAGCTTCTCTCACTTAACACAACGTTTTTTGTGGTTCATCTTTGTCGTAACAGGTGTCATTATTTCATTCCTTTTTGTTGTTAAGTAATATTCTGTCATATTTGAATTTTTAAATCCAACTTAAATATTTATCACTTGTAATTAGCTAGTTTATGCTGTTTCCAGGTGTTAAAATTACTTATATATTTATCCTACCATCTTCTTTTTTTCTATTTCTCCTGTTTTCCCAAGCTTCCTATTTTTTTCTTCTCTTTACTTTTTCACGGATTGGATTTTTTTTAGTCCATTTCTTCTCTTCACTCTTTTGAAGCTATACATGCTACATCTTTTATATTTGAATTTCCCTTAAGTTGTAGAATGTATATTTGTATTAAATATAATATTACTTATTATCTCTATAAATTTTCAGAAAACTTCAGGACATGAAACCTTTGTAAAGCCAGTTGCTTCCTCCTAAGTTATATATTATTTTTTAAAAATTTAGGTTCTACTTTGTGTTAATTCATCCATATTTATTCACTTCAAATTAGAAAATATTACTAATGTATCATTTAATCAATATTTATTATAGTTTACTTCACTATTTACTATGATCTTTTTTTTTTTAATCATTCCAACTAACATAGCAGACTCTTGTTCTGGGATTATTTTCTGCCTTGCCGAATATTCTTTTGAAGTTCCTTTCATAAAGTCCCGTTGATCAGAAACTCAATTTTATTTTTTGTTTAAAATGTTTTCATCATGACCCTTTTCTTGAATAATAGTTCAGGTAGTTCCAAAATCTATGTTGAAAAAGTCTTTTCTTCAGCAATTTAAAAATTGCTGTTCCTTTACTTGGTATAGTTTTATTCAATTCCTACTGAGTAGCATGCCTGTTCTAGATGCTGGGGGTACCAGAGGAGGTAAAACTGCTGAAGTTCGTGCCTTCTTTCTAGAGTGTTGGGAAGACAAAGTAGACAAATACATAACTAAAACACAGTCAGAGGTCATTAATATCAAAAACAAGGTAGCTTTAGATATCTTATGGGATTTATTTTATGTGTCACCCCAGATCTACACACTTGCTATGTCTCTGGTCAATGTTATCTTCAAAAGTTTATGTGGTTCTCACGGTCATGGGAGCAGGTCAATGACTATATTTGCAGTAGACCAAGGCTGCCAAGGACCCACAGTGTCATTCACAGGCAGACTCAACAGCGTTTGCCTCAATCATGCCATGTGTCGCTCTCCTCTTACTTTGACACCCACCGGGTGACCATGCCCGTGTAACCCACACATACAGGGAAGTTAAAAATCTTACAGGGAAAAATTTGAGCAATGAAAGGTAAAACCTTGGAGATAAACCTCCCCTTCCTCCCTCCACCCTAGACAGGAGATTCAGAGGAGTAGATTTAGAGGGTGTTTCTGAAGATGTCCTGCAGCTTCAAGCAGTTGGCTTATTACAAAGCTGTGGCTAGCTCGGTAACATATTCCCATCCATTCTCCTCCTCACACTCTTGCTTCTCTGGAATGGCATTCATAAAGTCTTGGCATAAGTGACCTCAGATTCTATCTTGTTAGGACACATGGCAGAATCATATAGGAACTCATTAATGATGATGTGTTCAGCCATGAGTTGAGATGAGGGGTTCTGACAAGACAGCTGAGACAGTTCAAACCTGGCTATGCAATGATGGTTTTTTTTGAATGTTGAACATAGTAATGGCCTGAAGTAAATAAGATGACGATGCCACAACTTCTTCTGCATAGCATTAAGGAAGGGTTCTGAGGGTTCAGAGAAGTAGATTAGTTAGAACAGTTTATCGACTAAGCCCTTTGAACACACTATGCAGCTGTGTTTCCTCAGAAGACCCAGGGGACATTCCTTTAACCATCTTTGAGAGGTGACAAATCTCTGTGGCTAGAGTTCATGGTGGAAAATGCTGCATGAAACTGGACTCTGTGATCTCAATGAGGATGGCGGGATACTAGCATGACAAGATACTGGATGGCAACAGTGGACTATCAGAGGCGAAGCAGCTGTAAATACCAGGGTAGCTTGAAGACGTGATGGGCAGCCAAGGTATCTCTTTACCTGCGGAAGATCTGTGGTGATAGCTAATACATCACTGCATTTTTAGGCATGAGACAAATGGACAATAAGCTAGAATGTTACTTAATTTGTACACTTAAAAAAATCAAGATCTGGTGAGTAGACAGCTTATATCAGCTGCCACAATAGAATATTGCCATCTTTCTATCAGAATCCACATCTAATTCCACTCACAGATCTGAAGCCCTTTAACTAAAAAGTAGGTCAGTTGTTACATTGAAGGTCCCTGCAAATACCTTCTTTAAATATCCCTCTGATCTTTCACTAATAGGGTCTGAGTTATTTACAGAATAACCAAGGGAAAATGAGAATAGTCAGACTTCTGAGGAATATTAAATACGGGATCTGAGCTGGATTGAAAGCAAGGGAACAAATATATCTTCAAGATTTTTTTTTGCAACAGTGGGGGTAGATTTACGGAGGTAATAAGGAGGGTTTAAACCAATGTCTGTCTCAAAATGGTCCTACAGACCCACTTGTGGCTATAGACCCACACCTGTGGTTGCTTCCTTCTGATCCAAATGTTGTAGTTCTGTGACCTACAAGAGCAAGAGCCATTATTTTAGTAGAGTCAAGTGGAAGTCCATGAAGAAAAACCTCTCCTAGTCTAGTCACACTTGTAAATTTGAAGCAACATTACACCTCAGAAAGCCTAGGGGTGTTTATGTGGTTTGGCTGTTTCCCCACCCAAATCTCTTCTTGAATTGTGGTTCCCATAATCATTATGTATTGTGGAGGGACCCAGTGGGAGGTAATTGAATCATGGGGTCATTTAGTGGTAGTGATAGTTAATGAGTTCTCATGAGATCTGATGAGTTTAATAAGGGGCTTTTCCCCTTGACTTGGCACTTCTCTCTCCTGCCACCATGTGAAGAAGGACGTGTTTGTTTCCCCTTCCACTATGATTGTAAGTTTCCTAAGACCTACCCAGCCATGCAGAACTGTGAGTCAATTAAACCTCTTTCCTCTACAAATTTCCTAGTTTCGGACAGTTCTTTATAGCGGCATGAGAATGGAGTAATGCAGATGTGAACTAGAGATCAGCACTACCACAAAAGTACGGATAGTTGCTGGGGTGGTGAACCTCACCGTATCCTCATTTAACATACCACCATGCAGACCTTAAAAAGAAGCAGTTGGAACATGGTAAATGACGGTGAGGCTACTGTGAAATAATCCAGATGGTTTCCCTTATTGTACCTGGTTACTGTTGCTGATCAATAAGCCTATATCACTTCATGCACTATTGATCTGATGAAAGTTATTTTCACATGCAGAAAAGATCAAACATTGTACTTTACTGAGCAACATGCATTAACTCTCTTCCCTGTAAACCATTTTAACTCTCGTACTTTCCATAATACTGAGATACCAGGAACCTGAGGCAGCTTAACATTCCTAAGAATAGTACACTGATCCGCTCTGCCTACAACATCGTACAACTGGAGTTGGTGAATAGACAGTGGTGAGGACCCGAGAAGCCTTGTTGTAGCAGTTGCATACCAGGAGGAGGCCTGTCAATTAATGAGGTTCTTAAGAGGCCAATGGTTTTGCGTATGCCAGGGTGTCACCTCTAAGGTAAAGGACAAGTAATAGTAATTTACATCTCCTGCCACTAAGAAAATTACACAGCATTTTGTGAGTCTCTATATATTTTGGAGGTAGGATATACCACAAATGGAATGTGGTTCTGACCCATTCATTTGTTAAGGCTGGCAGATTTGAGTGGGGTCCAGAGCAAGAGAAGGCTGTGCGTCAGTTTGCAGTTTATTTCTTCTTATTGTGAAAGGGATACAAGAGTACAAATAGCCAGCACATGATTTTTGATAAAAAGACAGATACTGCATTTAAATGAAGATTGTAATATGCAAAGATTTGAGAGCAGGGAAGCCTTGGTGAGAATGTCTGTACAGCTTAGGAGAGATAGGACACAAAATAGTCTACTGTTTAATAAATTAAGGCACAGTAGTTATCTAACCTACTCAGTTTTACAGTATAGCTCATGGAACAATAAACATTTTAAAACAAGCAGTTTTACTTAGATTTAGACACCCAAGAACAATATTTTTAAGAGAGAATATTAATATAGCCTATGTTATAGAAAGTAAAATAGACACACTGATTTGAGATTAAATGGCACACATTGAACATATAGATGCACCCATGGCCCAGAATAGGAAGAAGTGTTTATTCTAAGTAAAGAATTATGTTTAAACAATTTATATAAATGTAAGGGGAAAATCCAAAACTCCCTTTTTTTGATAAGGCATACTGTAGGTTTTAACAAAGAAGATTGGAAGCATTTGAGGGAACCAAGATTTATTGCTAGTAGTTTCTTTCTTTCTCTCCTAAACTCAGCTATGCCTAACAATTGAAATGCATAGACTCATAGGGAAAGCAAGAAAGGGAATCAGAAAGAATGATTATTAAGTTTGCACTAAAAAGGAGATCTTTTCAGTGGTGAATGGTTGCTTGAAAAATAATTCATTGATTTCCTTGGAATAAGATTTTTATAACTTTCTTTATTCCATAGAAGTCAAGGAAAGATATAGTTATGAAAAATCTTCTGCAGGATTTCATTAGTGCCTCTGAATGATTCACATGCAAATTCTTTTAGTTGAACTCAAAAGGAAGCCAGAGACCTTTTCAATCAAGAATATGCTCTTGGTTACACACAGTCAGCTCTGCCAAAGCAAGAGATATTAGGGGAAAAAAGTGACCCAAGAAGGCTTCTTTTTTATTTTCAAATAAAATTTTTGTCTTGTTAGGAACATTAAAGGAAATATTAAGCTGATAGGAAGTTTTTCATTTAGTCTTTCTTTTTCATTTGTTATCTAAATCCCTTATTCACTTAATGTAGGTTAACCCATATATTCACAGTGACTGTATTTTTACTTCAATTAACACATGTTATGTTCAAAAGACAAGCTTCGTTGAAATGTTCTCATCATTACTAGGCATTTGGCTTAAAATTCATATAACTGATGCTAGGGACATGGTGCCACTTTAGGAATTTTTAGGAGATGACAAGCGAGATGGTCCTCAAAATATCAGTCTCTCCATTTGATATTTTGGATCTCCAAATATCAATGCTCCCCTTAAAATTATAGAATGACTACTTTATTTGCATGAATCTTAAATAAGATTTTTGTAACATAGTTTAGTCAATATAATATGTTTACTCTAAGGAAATTAAAAGATGAAAATGCTAAATACATTGGGTTGTTCTTCTCTTTAGCCTCATCTATATTTCTTCTCTGCTTATGTTGAATTTTCTTTGTTACATTAAGAATCTCTTAAATGTCTCTAATTCCTATGCTGGGGATTCAAGATTCCAAACACATGACTGAGCTGCAACAGAAACCCATGTCATGGATTGCATTTATCTCACTGCTGCTTGAACAGTGAGTCAATACCATCATAGCCACCTTCAGTTTCTCCCCAGCACCAGCAAGGAGAACCACCTTACCATTTCCAGTGCAGCTAGTATACTTTACATATAGTCACCTCCTTTCCTCTTCCTGTGTTTATACCATGGCGGTTCATCCATCAGGTGAACAGTTGGACTTCCCAAGGCTTCTCCTGGGAAGAAATGATTTATATGATAAGTGAGTTGTAACGCGTCCCCTTTTTCCTTTTCTCTTTGGAATCTGCCCACTCTCAGAAAGCACAGGTGGTGACGCCCTGCTACTCAGCAGGGAGGAGCTGGCAAGTCTTAGGGCTTCTGGCTTGGTTTATGACTGAATGGGGTAGTCATCACTTGCTGTGCTGCCAGAGCTGGAAGCCCGATTTTGTCACCCAGATAAGCCACGTTAGTCTACAGCTTTATCGGTAACAAAGATAACATATTGATGTCCATTTGGCAAACACCCTTGTCCTTCAAAGATGGTGCAAAATGTGAGTGTGAAAAAGTTATTTATTATCCCTCTAACATACTAATAGTGAAGATATTGCTACATCTTTTCTCCGCGTTCTACAAACATGTGTATTATATATGTTTAAATGTGTATTTATTTCTTTACGTATCCATGTAGAGTAAAACAGGTAATATCACATCGATGTTCCAATTCCTGTCCAACATCACAAAATTGAATTTCCCTCTCTTCTATGTTTGCAGCTTCCTCTACTGACAGTAAGAAACCTAACCTCTGTTACCCTTAATGTGTTTTTGTGTTTAATTCATCCCACTCAGCATACTTTCTAGAGCTGTCAGGATGAAATTTGTCCTACAATCTATCATTTGGGGGAAAAAAACCCTGCTTATTAGGAAAGCAGAGTAATTATAGAATGTAAAATTTGTGAAAAAAATTATGAAATTTTGCCTTTATAATGATATTTAAAATAAATACCATCATGCCTCTTTTGCAGGTAAAGAAAATGAAAAACTAGAATGTTTAGGCTCAGGGTGGGGTAACTTTAAAAAAGAAGGACTGGTCGTGTCTACACAATACAATATCCTTCCTCCCCTAATAAACTAACTCCTAAAATACTATGGTATCTGAGATTATTTTAATTAACTAATTTTGAAACATAGTACCATTTCTAAAATTCACTGGCTTTTGAGGAAGTGAAAAAAATTAGCAGGAACACAATCCAATCCAGATGCTTATGATTATTAAAGAATCATTAACCAGTTTACATTCTTGAAGCAAAGACCATGCTAATTTAAAGAAAGACTGTATATTCAATAAATATTTACTAAGCACTTCTGTGCACAGTATCATGCCATATATTGTAGTAGCTGTATTCCCAAAAGAAGGACACTAAGAGATTTTGGTAAAATTCTTATGCCATTTTTTTTGGGATCCCTTAGAAATTAAAACAAAGGACACATATTTTTTAAAGGCATGAGAAAATATGTACTCCTCTCTTCTGACAGAAGAAACAGAAGCAAATTGACCACACAAAATTATTCAAAATAAGTAGTACATTTTTCTATGTACTTTTTTTTTTTTTTTTTTTGGAGACAGAGTCTCACTCTGTTGCCCACACTGGAGTGCAGTGGCGCAATCTTGGCTCACTGCAACCTCCGCCTCCCAGGTTCAAGGGATTCTCCTGCCTGAGCCTCCTGAGTAGCTGGCATTACAGGTGTGCACCACCACACCTAGCTAACTTTTGTATTTTTAATAGAAACAGGGTTTCTCCATGTTGGCCAGGCTGATCTCAAACCCCTGGCCTCAAGTGATCTGCTTGCCTCAGCCTCCCAAAGTGCTGGGATTATAGATGTGAGCCACTGCACATGGCCTGTACTTTGTTTATATAATTAAAAGCTTATTTATCCAAATCCTGATTTCTTACCTTGATAATACTGAGTGTGTTTTGATATACATATTTTTGTAGCTAATATACTCACTGTTTCCTCAAATATCTGATTTCAATTTGACAGATTTTAAATACTATCAACTCACAAATACCACTATCAAAAATACTATATTTTAAAATATAAATGCTAGGATTGTTAATAATTTTGCTGGTTCTTCATCCATGACAAATTGTTTAGAGATTAAAGCATCCATGTGGATCATTTTTCCAGAGACATTCACCTGAAGTTAATCAATAGTGGTGACCAAAATTGTTTTCAATTCAATTTAATATCACTGCATAAAAGCCAAAGGTAGAGTTCAAGGGTGAATTTAACTTACAACTTTAGTTAATTATTCAATAAATAGAACATTTAATAATCACCTTTCTCTTGATTATTTCCATCCGGGACGTGGATATTTAGATGGGATGAAAAATAAAATCTTCCCCCATAATTATTTTTTGCTGAGCTTCAAGAATATTCTTTTGTTTGTCAGCGATACATAATTAGAGAATATGAGGAATCACGGTTTCATATGTGAGTGTATTTACATATGTACATGTGTGTCTACATTTGTGTTTCATTTTTATAAATAGCATTATTTCACAACTAAAAGTAATACCATTTTCTGTTTTAACGATCACTTGTGAGAGGTTGACCTTTTAACTTCATGCAGATTGAGTGTAGACAAAAAGAACCAGTTGTAACTACATTTGATAGGAATATCTGGGAAAGTTATCTATTTTAATACATTCAACAATTATTTTCTTCGTGACCGAGTGCCTACTATATGGCAGACACTGTGCTAAGCTACAGATAATTGGTTCTTGACCTTAGCTGCACTCTGGAATAACCTAGAGCGAGTTTCAAAAATTCAGGGTATGGGTTTTGTCCTAGTTTCGGGCTGCTCTGGAGGAATAGCCTCAGTCTTTGAAATGTAAAAACTCTTCTCGTGATTCTGATGTGCCGTCAAGACTGAGAACCACTGAAAAGAGAAAGACAGTATTTTTGAGAAGAGGAATATGGTCATACAGTGACTCCACTGAGTTCCCTCTTTAGCTGTCTTCTCTTGCACCCTATACACTTGCAGCTCCATGAATTCAGGGGTTTGATCTCTTTTCTGACAGTATCTGAGAGTCCAGTCCAATGCCTGGTTGTGTAAGTGCTTAACCAATATCTGTTGACACAATGAAAATGGTTTCTGAAAGATAACGTAATTTAATCTTGTGTCTTTAACTTTGATAAGCAGATGGCTTTTAAATCTACATCTCTCATCATATCCTCTTATCAACAATTGGATCTTTATTCACAATGGTTTTAGCCTTTTATCCTTAAATGTAATGTAGGAACATTAGGGAAAGAACTTATAGGGTAAATTGGAAGGCACGGAACTGCCATCAGGAGATAAAAAACAAGAAAAAAAAGTTCTTGTATTGATGAGAAATATACTCGTTTATAATGACATATACTGGCTCACTCATATAATTAAATATACCGGCTTATGATGACAACACTCTATTTCTATTCACATACACTCACACTAAGGTTCGCAGGTTGTATATTTAACAAATAGCAAACCGAACAAGAACCAACATTTTTTGGACTCTAAGTCTGTTGCTACTATACCATGGCAATGGGAACAGTTTAATATTTTCTATATAACCAAAGAATGCTGGGAGCCAAGTGAGATTTCAGCAATCACTAAATGTATTGAAGACAAGAAATCAATTTTGTATTTTATCATTTTGAGCCATGGTTTTGCATTAATCAAGGATCCACCAATCAGAAGCCTTTACCATATTCTACTCTTCTAATTTTCCAAATAATTTTGATCATTTAGAAAGTTGAATAGACTGCCTTTCAGGATGTTCGCATTCAACCTCAAAGGGTTGAAACATGTCAAAGATGTGACAGTTCACTCCCTTCCCGCAAGATTGTGAGGTTTAAACTGTAAATACCTCAAGATTACAGAACATCAGTGTCTTCAAATACTCTTTGAGTTTCCTTAGCAGGTTATGTCTCAACTGCCATGAATGAGACAGTGTGAAGAACAGAACCCAATGAAATGAACAGCCCTGGAAGCCGCCAGCGATGGCTTGTATGAGGGCAGAAAGATGCAGGTTTCTCTCCTGAGCCATGCACAGACGATGCTGGCCCAAATCCTTCCTGATAAGCATCAAATGGAGACAACCAGCTACAAGTAATTCCTCCAACAACAGAATAAATATTGGCACACCAAGAAATAATCTACTGATGGGAATAGAGGCCCTGAAATTCATCCCACAGTGAGTCGATCCGAAGTTCAGCAGCAAATCCTTATTTTGACAGAATCAGGAAGATGCTGAAGCGAGTATATTTCTGGTCAATACACGAACAATTTTTCTTGGTTTTTACCTCACCATGGCAGTTATGTGCCTTCCCATTTACCCTACCAGAATTGCTCTTGCTAGACTTTTACTCTGGTATCAGAGTCGATTTAGCCAAGAGACTCACTGGGTTAAATTAGCTAATTGGCCCATGGAGGAGCTTCCATAGTTTCCCTGTCCTCACTCAACATCAACTGCAGAAATTGATTGATAGGGGCCATGGTGCCCTATTTGTTAGCAATACATGGATGTTTATCTGTTGAAGAAGACATTGTGGTACAGTGGAAAGGGATCGGAATAGGAGCAAATAAGCCCCAGCTCCAGTCAGCAGTTTTACTGTGTTCTGTGGATAATCATTTTGCTTTGCCAAACTCACAGACGTGTTATATGACTAGAATATGGTATCTTGTGTGAGAGTACTTTCGAGGTTATACTTATGTGGAAGTGGGAACTGATATTAATATGTAACATATTAGTGAAACATTTTATGAGATTTTTCGTGTCATTTCTCTTTGAAACAGATGAGTATCATTAGAATTTTTTTGGAATTTCTGAGAGGCAGACGTCTCAAAAATGTCACACTATACTTATTCTCGAGTATCATAGCTTTTAATCCATTTATCCTTTTTTTTTAAGTGTCCCAGGATTTGTGGAATTTATTTGAGCAGTCAATGTAATTTACAAATTTAAATTACACTATAGGAGTAGCTTAACTTCTTGCCTTGGGCAACAGTGAAAGACAACCACTTTGTTTCTGTTTGCAATAATAACTATCAGATAAATAAACACTTTAACATCTCGGCCAAATCAAAAGTGACATTTATGCCAACCCCTCTTATCCTAAATCCATAACATTTGAAAACAGTCTGTTTAATATTAATTTTATTAGCCATGAATAAAGTACTCCTTCAATTTCTATGCTCCAAAGAGCTTGTGTCTTTAACAGCCATGTTTCTTACTCCACAGAAGAGGATACTAAAATTCAGTAATTAAATCCTCTACAGAAGAGGATACTAAAATTCAGTAAGTAAGACGTGGAGCTAGGATAGATACCCAAGCCCATAATTTTTCCAATATCTTACGTTGCCACTTGATTAAAAATGCTTCTTAGAAGCATACCAATGGCAACGTCTATGATGGCAGTGATGGTCCCTAAAAAATAAGTGTTTTTCCTATCACACGTCTTTATGATCAGGTCCCATTATATAAAAAACATCAGTCATGAGAGGTGATGGAGTTTCTACTCAGAATGTTAATTTGTCACTAGTCAGCGAGTGTCACTAGTTAGATAATGACAAAATGGTGTTCAAAATTTTAAGTAATTTATATGCAGATAGACCAAGGAGAAAAATGTATTAGCAGTAGATTAAGGTTCAGAAACAGATGTTTTCTAATCCCAGACACCCAAATGTATGCCTTTGAAAAAGTTATCAGGCCGAATTGAGGTATTGAAAGTAGAAGGCAGTCTGGGACTGCTCAAGGCTCAGTATGGAGCAGTACATGGAGTATCACATCACAGAGATCACTGACCATATAAAACACATATTCTTTCCTCAAAAATTTTAAAAGATACACTCACCAACTTTCTTTTTTTAAAACTTGTATTTTAAGTTCAGGGGTACATGTGCAGATTTGTTACACAGGGAAACTTGTGTCATGGGGGTTTGCTGTATAGATTATTTCATCACCCAAGTATTAAGCCTAATATCCATTAGTTATTTTTCCTGATCCTCTCCCTCCTCCCACCTCCACCCTCTGAAAGACCCCAGTGTGTGTTGTTCCCGTCTGTGTGTCCATACGTTCTCATCATTTAGCTCCCAGGTATATGTGAAAACATGTGGTATTTGGTTTTCTGTTCCTGTGTAAGTTTGCTAAGGATAAAGGCCTCAGCTGTATCCATGTTTCTTCAAAGGACATGATCTCGTTCTTTTTTATGGCTGCATAGTATTCCATGGTGTATATATACCACATTTTCTTTATACAGGCTATCATTGATGGACATGTATGTGGATTCCGTGTTGTGAATACTGCTGCAATAAATGTAGGTGTACATGTGTCCTTATAATAGGACGATTTGTATTCCTTTGGGTGTATACCCAATAATGGGATTACTGGGTCAAATGGTATTTATTTCTTTAGATCTTTGAGGAATCGCCACATTGTTTTCCAAAATGGTTAAACTAATTTTTACTCTCACCAACAGTGTATAAACATTCCTCTTTCTTCACAGCCCTACCAGAATCTGTATTTTTTTGACTCATTAATAGTAGCCATCATGACTGGCGTGAGATGATGTCTCCTTGTGGTTTTGATTTGCATTTCTCTAATGGTCAGTGATGTTGAGCTTTTTCTCATATGATCATTGTCCGCATGCGTGTCTTCTTTTGAAACATACTTACTTCCAACTCACTACCTGAACCTGGAACTATTTTGCTCAACATGTTTGAGGTTTTCTGTTCTCCTTATAGTTTTTGAAGCACTTCTTTCCTTGTGAGATACTTCCTCCTGCCACTACCCAATCAGTATCAAAGCCAGAAATCTCTATGGATCTGAGGGTCTTTTTTTTTTTTCTTTTCCAAATATCGGTAGATATATCTGAAGTATAAACTCAGCCTACTAGAAAGTCAAGTGGTTCTATTGGCAAAAATATATATTGTTCATGAAACTATATTAATTATGCATAACTATCTGTTGTGCACCTCATCAAATTCACTGATAATAATCTTTGTCAATGGTCCAAATTTTGTTGCATGAAAAAACCAGAACATTGGGTAAGCATTCATTGGATTCAGGGTCAATCCACTTTTCCCTTTGATAGCATCTTATGCTGGAATCATATTTCGTTCTTGAATCATCCATGTGGAGCACATTGGCTTTGCCTGTATTATCTGTAAACCGTCAGTTTATCTACTATACATGCTTTCTTTTATTAGTTTTCTTTTTCATTAAAGTGAGTATTCATTACTGCACGAGGCATTTGGAATAAAATTCCTTTTTTCCTTAAGACACTACATAAATCCAGGCTTGCATTTACTATGGCATTGATCAAATTAAATGCCACTTACTAACCAGTACAGAAGAAAGTAAACATGTTACATTGCATGAGCGTTTTAGGGAATTAACCTGAATTGCCAGTAGAGGTCTCTGCTGCTCTATGTAAATTTCTTTTAAAGGCAAAGCAAAGCAAACAACAAAACAAAAAACAAAACATAACTCCCCCTGCCAAAAAAAAAAAAAAATTTTTCAAAGAAATTTACTGGCTCAATTGTAGTGTGGTCACAAAGGGTGCATTAGAAGAGGAAAATGTATTTAGAGCTTATGCCATATTTTGGGGGTAAGTGGCTAGGTCTGTTAAGGAATGCACCTCTATGGAAGCAAATCTGGCTACATTTCATGGGGGGACTTGAAGTTAGACTCATAGAGGGAATAGCCTTAGGCGGTCCAGCAGGGATTGAGTACAGCACGGCAATAGGAAAGAAGAGTGGAGAACGAATAATATTGAATTAGCCAGAGTCAGGTACGGAAATGCCAGGTGCCAGGTTTGTGTTTAGGTTGGTACAAAAGTAAAGTGCTTTCAACGTTGAAAGTAAGAGCAAAAACTGCAATTACTTTTGCACCAATCAAATATATCTCCTATTACCACACTGGGATACTGCAGCAGTAATTCTGTTTCAAGGATTAGCAATGTGAAAAATGCCGGGTGACAGTACTAAACATATTGGGGTATCAAGAGGCATTAATGCACAGATTACTCATATAAGAAAAAATCAGTGGCTTAAATATTGCTTTTGTTCTATAAAGATCAGAACATTGTTACAAAAAGAAAAGCAGGCACACAGTTGTTAGAACCAGGTGTGAAGATCAAAGCAGCCCTGGTAAGTAATAGTAGTAACCAGAAGCTGAACCACGTGAATAACTTTATTTCCTTACATTGTCTCTTATGGAAATAAGATTAAATTCAGAGCATGTGCAAAGTCTGAATCTGCAGAGATGAATTGATGTACAGGATTAGGTACCTAGGCAGATGTATTAGCCCATTTTCACACTGCTGTAAAGAACTACCCGAGAATGGGTAACTTACAAAGAAAAAAGGTTTAATTGACTCACAGTTCAGCATTGCTAGGAAGGCCTCAGAAAACTTCCAATCACTGTGGAAGGCAAAGGGGAAGCAAGGACCTTGTTCCCATACTGGCAGGAGAGAGAGGGAGAGAGAAAGGAAGGGAGGGAGGAAGAGCAGGAGAGGGAGGAAGGGAGGGAGAGAGAGCAGGGGGGAAGTGCCACCGTTTAAAACCATCAGCTGTCCTGAGAACTCATTCACTGTCATAAGAACAGCATGGGGGAAATGGCCCCCATGATCCAATTACCTCCAACCACGTATCTCCCTCAACACATGGGGATTACAGTTTGAGATGAGATTTGAGTGGGGACACAGAGCCACACCATATCAGCAGACCACTATAGGCCAAGTTTAAATCTGGGTTTAGTGAGTTTTTTTATTATTATTTTTCTTTGTTCTTACCTGTTAATTGGAATAATCTACCAAATACTTGCTAGTGATTACAACACGTGAAAAGGAGGGAGAGGAAGTAGCACTGGCAAAGAGAAAAGATGAACTAAGATGCAGACTCAACCAAGCTTTGGGTGACTCAGTGGAGCATTCTGGAAAGAGCAGCGTCCGCTGGAGTTGCCCTACCACAGGCCAAGACGACTAAAACAGCTGGAGCTTTATCCTTCTCCCCAACTTCCTCTATTCAGTCACCACAAATAGACTGCCCAGAAAAGCCATGACCATAGGAAGACTTTAAGACAGAAAAACTGAAAGATTCTTCCAAGAGCATCATTATTGTAAGAAGAAAACAGAGGAGAAGACTGCAGGGGATCAGATCACTGAACTGCACTCATAGGAGGACATTGAAGACTTTAGTGAAAGCAATTATTCTAGATCGATGGAGCCCAAAATCAGAATACAGCAAGTTGTCTAAATAAAATGGAGATCTGGGAAAGAAGAGATAGGTTAACATTAGGATGCAGTCCTGTTGCCACCAAGGACTTGTTAGAGTGTGTGGGTATTTTCTGTTTCTCAACGGGCCAGCCAACGTTTCCAAGTGTTCTAATGAAACAACTAATAATCAATGGATCAATTCTTTTAGAGTTGTTTTGTTTTAACTGGTGGAGTGGGGAAGTGGGTATCTTTGAAGAACGAACGAGCAGGCAGCAGAAGTGATCTGTGTGGTTACTAACTGTATGAAGCCTCAGCTAACCTCCAAACTCAAGCAAAGTCCTTAAGTCTTATGTCTTTTTTTTTTTTTTTTTTCCTGTCTCCACAGTCTCCACGCAGCTGGAGCCACTTTCTTTGGGAGTCACCTCCAATGATTTAGAAATGGAAGTCTGTTTTCAGCCTTAGTAAAAGTGGTGAGAGACTGTTGATCTCTCCATCCAAGACATAATGCCCGAGCTGACTAAAGATGTTCCCAGCATTATACTCTGGAGCCTTGATTTCATCTCCTCATAGAGGCGTTACGGGGTTAGGCTCTCGGTAGTATAAAATACTCCAGGGTGTACTATGTATCAGGTAGTAGAATATAATAGAAAGATCCCAGTGATGACTCTGAGATGTTCATTCTAGCCGTAAATTCATTCTAGCCTTAAATGATCATTATGTAGCCCCAAGACTGTGGTGAATGACTATGGTGAAGTCATTTAATCCCTTGGGGGGTCTTAGTTTCCTCATCCGTAACATGATTGGGTTGAAACAGTTCTGTAATATGACGTTCAACTCTGAGACTCTAATTAAGCTCTTGAATGTGAACTGTATTTCATGTCCTTGAGAGTTAGACAGGCTTTTCTGAGCCTTTGAAATTTAACCTCCACATCAACATTGTTTATGTGCACACACATTATTTTAAATCTCAAGTAACCAACTTAAAAGTAAACTTTGTGAACCTATCACATTTATGTGATAAAAGTTTACTTGTGTTTCCACTTTTAGAAACTTTGACTAAATTCATGATTGCTTCATCCACAAGATGTCACTGTCGGCCACAATTTATGTTTAATCAACTTGCTTCCTTTTCCCCTAGGGCTTTTATGACAAGCATGTGCTATGTAAACAGAGTTAAGCACACAGAGATCCAAAACCTTTGAGATCATTTCTGTGTTAAGTGAAAGTCGATGTCTAATGAGCAGATTTCAAAAGTAAATATGCCTATGTCACGGTAGTCCTTAAAAAATGCTTTTAACATTAGCCACTCATTTTAAACATGAAAATGTTTCTAATATGTAATTTTATAACATAATCATAAGAATCCTATAAAACAAAGAAGAATATTTAAGGGCTAAATTTTTCTGTCACAAAAATATTCTCTTGGAGGGAAATTAGAGTGTTTGGTATGTCTTGTGATTGGTTTAAAAGGACAAGACAAAAAGCTTTGGTTAAATGCAAGTGTACCTTTCTGCAAGACCCGGTATCATCTAGGGTATAGAAATGGCACCAGGCATTTCTATTTATTTGTATAAGATGGAGGGCGCTGCAGTCTTGGCCCTTGTTGCAGAACTTTATGCAACTCCTGTGCCTGTGTTTACAGGGCCCTTCTCGTCATTTATGCCTCATTAACCACACCAGAACTAAACTGCACCTTCTCTTCTGGTTTAGGAACCTGAATGACAGTGGTGAAACGTCACTGGAATCATTCAGGTCACTGAGTACCGCAAAATGAAACCTGTGAACGTTGAGCTTAGTCACTGATACAATAAAGTGTTTCATTGTGTGACAATTTTATCCCTGAAGCATTTCCTTGACATGGAGTTTGAGAATACTGTCAAAAAAAGGATCTTACAATTGCCTTAGATAAACTCAAATCACAATTATCAATATCATCTGACTGCTAGAATAATGGCTTAACACATTAATCTCTATGATTTCTAACTACTGTGATCAGATTCTATAAAGTATTTTCTAATACTACGTGGAGAATTGGCAACCCAAGCATGGCAATCAAGGGAAAAATCTATGTTCTCCAACAAAAATGTAGTATTTTGGGAGGACACTGGATGTCAGGCTTCACTCTAAAACTGTTGAATTAGTTCAGTCACATTTATCATCCAATATTTCCTTCAATTTGGAGTTCCTGTAGGTAAGGTATTTTCATATTCTTATTATCTTTTCTATGCCTATTAGTTTCATCTGAGCCTAATTATATTTTTCAATGAATATGTAAATTTAAAAAGAACACAGATTTTGGTTTTTTGTTTGATATGCCCTCATACTTTCTTTGAGATGATTCTTCTATTAGTGTTAAGATTTTGGGCACGGTGTCTCACGTCTGTAATTTTGGCTCACACAGTGGCTCACATCTCCCCAGCACTATAGGAGGCCAAGGTAGGAGGACCGCTTGAGGCCAGGAGTTCGAGGCTGCAATGAGTTGTGAATGTACCTCTGCACTCCAGCCTGAGCAACAGAGTGAGACCCTGTCTCTAAATTTTTTAAATATACATATATCTATACACACACACACACGCGTATATTTTATAACATTTAAGATTGAGGTCAAGAGACAATATGCAACATTCGTCAAGTTACTCAGCTAAGAAGTGGTAGGGCATGTATGGTGCCACATTAGAGAGAGAGTAAAATTAACAAATCACCTCTTCACACTCTGTACAAGTGAAATTTGTTGTTTGGCTTACTGCTGATCTCAACAATAGCGTCACCATAAAGATGAATGAATTTCTCCATTGTTTCAAGTCCTCTCTGCTGTTCACACTCTTTTGGCCTCACAGATTATGTCCGGTACTTTGTCTTGGCTGAATGCTAGGAAATATGGCAGAAGCAATGAACTAGGTAAGTACAAGAGAACCTGGGTTCAAATACATGCCCTACCACCTCTTAGCTGAGTAACTTGATGAATGTTGCTTATTGTCTCTTGACCTCAATCTTAAATGTTATAAAGTTAAAATAATATCGAGTCATCTCAGAAGTTTCATGAAGACGGTGTTTTATTACCTCTAGTTGATAGCCGGCATAATGAAGTTGGGTTAAATTTCTAGGAACAACCATTTCAGTCTTCCCAACAATTTCAGATTCCCAAATCCAGCCTGGAGAAGCTGTACCCACTGAACCACTAAAAGTGGCTTTTACCAACAGGATGTTTTTGCTCCTCAACAGGGGACAAAGATGGAACTGCATGAGCAGCTGGAAGGAATTCACTTGCTAGACCCAACTCACTCAACCAGATGGAAAGCTGGGCATTAGCATAGTGCCCTGGAGCATGTGTTGGGCATGCGGTTTGTTGCCTCATTGGCCCCAAGTCTTCCTCCTACATGCTTCTGCACATACTGGCTTCATTGTTTCATTGTTCTACCCCACGGGCAATCAGAACATCTTTAGTCAAAGTGCTGCCAGGCTAACAGAAGGCAGCAATGTTTTGTACCTGGCTTTTACCAAGCGTCCATCTTTAGTACTGAGTAGGATTTGCACGGAGTCAGTGGATGCATGCTTGTGTTTATCCCAGCCTTTAGCATCAGTCTGGACACAGGTAATATCAGTGGAAAATAGTGGCATCTCTTGCTCATATATACTCAAAGAACTTGGACAGCAACAAACACCAACTTCTGCATTTCTTGAAGTTCCCAAAACTCTTTGGCATGGATCTTTCAGACTTTTTTTTTTTTTTTGAGACGGAATTTCACTCTTGTCTCCCAGGCTGGAGTACGATGACACGATCTCAGCTCACTTCAACCTCTGCCTCCTGGGTTCAAGGGATTATCCTGCCTCAGCCTCCTGAGTAGTTGGGATTACAGGCACCTACCACCGTGCCCGGCTAGTTTTTGTATTTTTAGTAGAGACAGAGTTTCACTTGTCTCTACTAAAGTCATGAACTCCTGACCTTAGGCGATCCACCCTTCTTGGCCTCCCAAACTGCTGGGATTACAGGTGTGAGCTGTCACGCCCAGGCTGATCTTTCAGACCTTATGTCATCATCTCATTATCTGAACTTGCTTCAGACATTAGATCAAAATGAATCTTGCGCTACTGCGTGGATGACATGGACAGACGAAACTTTTAGGAAATCATCAGCTGACCAAATCTCACCAATTGATTGTGGGTAAAAGTAGGCACAGAGGGACATTTTCCATGTTACTGGATTTTCTTGGCTTGAAGCACTGAAGGCCCCTCTGTACAGTAAACTTGACTTCTCTTTAGTACTATAGCTTCTCTGGTCCTTCTGATCTCTGCTTACCTAATAGATGTCACTCACCTCTACATCTTGGCTCTGCTACTGCTTACTCAGGTGTGTCCAGTAGGGAGGACATTGAGGCTACTGATGAATTTGCAGGGTACAAAAAGAGCTTAATGGGTGGCTTAAAATATGGCTGTAACTCAAGTCATCGTGAAAAGGGATGGAGATGTATTTTGTAAACACTGCTGTGCATCAATAATAGTCAATCCAAAAGATATACGGCAAAAAATCGACTTAAGAGACCATGAGTGAGCACATTATTTGTGAGCAATAATTAACCCTGTGTGGAATCTAAATATAACTTTGCAATATGAGAATATTATAACTTCTTTAGTAGATTGTAGCCAAATACTGAGTTGAAGAAATATATTTTAATTGTTAAAGATCACTGTCAGGGACAGTATTTTCTCTCTTACTTGTATCGAATTATGTTAACATGTAATTTATGGCTTGCCTGGGATTAATGCAATAATTTGGATTCACAGTACTAATTTTCATTCATCACAATTCACTTCTTCAGTTGTTGGGCTAACAATCCACAAACTAAAAATAATAATAATAATAATAATAATAATAATAATAATAATAATAGAAGAAGAAGAAGAAAAAAACTGTGTGAGGCTGCAGTATCAGGTATCAGAGAAAGAATCTTTTTCCCCCATTATAACTGTTCAAGGCAATGTTTACTCATCTGCTTGGAGGATTGGTCTCTAGGAGCCCCTTGTTTTATTCTTTCCTATGTCTGTTTAAAAGTGACAGATTCTACCTATGGTATTTTTTATTTGTTTGATGAACGAAACAAAAACCATTGAATTAATTTGCTTGGATAAAAGAGCCCAGGGCTATAATAGGCAAATGTTTCATGTTATTCAGAACTCAAAACAAAAGCTTAATTTTCAGAAATATTTGAGTCTTTATAAAAAGAAAGAATAGAATTATATATAGACACGCATAAATACATATGTATCTGATTTGCTCAATAGATACATTTAAACTCAGACATAAATAATTATCTAGAAATTATCTGATATGTATTATCACTTAAATACAAATCAGTTTTCCTTTAAAATAACAACATTACACTTTGGGTTTGTGATAAGTGGTCATTAACCTCCTTGCTTACCTCTAGTCCCCAACACGGGGTAGTTTTTATAATGTCACACAGAGATCAAAAATCAAGTTTTTACTTTTAATTTTCCATGATTATTATTAGTATTATTTTTGGTTGACAGGAGATTTTACTCGTATAAGGATTGCAGGAGCCAGCCCTTTAACAGTTAGAGATGAAATGAGAATCAACTTTGGCCAATACACAGTGAACGGTGACTCAAGGCATCAGGTTAGAATTAAATTCAGGGTACTGTAAAATAGTAACCTCATTGAGGATCAAAGTCATGCTTTTTTATCCAGCGCTTCTTTGTGACAAACACATTATGTCAGCTCCACTAGCTCATTTGTCTGCGGCAGTTCCACTTTATCAGGCTGGAGTAAAAAGAATTGATGTGTCTGGATAGATAAAGTAAATGGAAACTCAGGACTCATTCCAATATGCTGTACTTTGATATATTTTGCAAACCTGAGAGCAGCTGGTGTAACACTAGTTACTGTTTGTATTTAAATATTGTACATTAGAAGACCTTTGAAAAGGTGTTTTATAATGTTTCTCTTTTTTTTTATTTGTTAGCACCTATTGGTTTTCAATTGTTCTTTTTTCTTTTATTTTCTTATTCATAAATATTTTCAGAGCCTGCTCTTTCAAAAACTTTTGTCTCATTTCCAAGTCAGACAAAGCAAATTAAGATACTTTACAAAGTGCTAATTGAAAATATAATTTTAAATTAGAGTGGTTATTTGCCTTTGCCTTATGTCTTCATTCTTTGTAGAATTAAACTGGGGCTTTTTTGATTTGGTAAGATTTATTTTCCACCATTTTCTGTTTTCAAACTTTTGTCCTTTCTGGTTATTCAACATAACAAAGGTATCTTCTTGAATGTTAGATCAAGTCAATATGAATGTATTTTTATTTTAAATTATATTTTGAATAAAATAAATGATCTATATCAAAATAAAAATCTTTAACATGTTTTCATATGTAGGTTAATAGAACAAAACAGCTACCAAAATTACAAATAATAGAACCATAATATATCTCAAATTATTAGACCAGAACAAGTTTTAACATGTAGATACTGACACTAAAATTACTGATGTTTTTATAGGTTTAGGTTGCAGACAGCCTTTAGATAATTGTTCCAGGGGAGTAGAAGAAAAAAAATCACTTTTGATTGATAAGAATGAATTCATGAAAATTACACTCATACTTTGTCCTTTCTTTCCTTTAAAACTTCTTTACATACCCAAATGAATTATTGAGAACATTACTTAGAACACCGAAACCCAAAATGTTGCTGTTTATTTGCATACTACTTGAATTAATGTATTTTTTCTTCTGTTTGGATTTGTCTCAATAAATGCTCTTTCATTCTGCACTCTTACACATAGTTGAAAATTTTGATTTCAAATTTAGGGCAAGAGTATAATCATAAAACCTTTCAATAAAGTTGAACTGGTACCAGATATTATGCATATTAAATACGTGAGTAGAGAGAGGTGGGGGAAGGAAGCCATTGCGATAGGGAGGTGTCAGGGTGAACGGCTAAAATGACCCACAGATCTTCCTTTTACCAATACATTTAGGAGGAACTCAATCAGCTACTGATGAGTCTCCTGATTATGGGCTTTCTCAAGCTGCCTTTAGGAAGAACAGGAAGACAAGATGGTCGGCTCTTATCCCTGAAGAGGAACTTGATCCTGATGGAAACATCCTAATGGAAAATGTGGGTTGGGATGGGAGCCCGTGATGAAGTGGCAGCTTGGCCTTGCCACAAGTCATTCCAGTGACATGCATCACAGTGCCTTCCAGCTCCAAATTTTCAGAAATAGTTTTGCATATGGAAAAATATGTGGTGACATAAAATGATAACAAAGGCTCTACATTTCTATTGACTCTTCAACCACATGTCAATTAGGGCCAATGTTTAGAACACACTGGACCTTTTGAAAGCGTCAGTGAGAAAGGAAGGTGCATTCCCTCGCTCTCCTTGCAAAATATACATAGCTACACATTCAATTTCTATTGGGAATGTAATCAGCAGAATATTTTAATAAAAAAGTGAAAACAGGCAGAAAATGGTTTCATATATATATAACATATATATATGTAGAAAGTGTACTTTATTATCAGTCATTTCAATTACCATGGACTCTAAAGGTTATGAGTTTAATTAAATAAAGATGTTTTAAAAATAAAGAAATGTACACATTCAGCGTTTTAAAAACTGTACTTCTAAAAACTCTTATTTATAGAACTGTCCCTTAACATGCAGGATATATAATAAGCACTTCGCATAGGCTGGCAATGGCGAAATATGTATTAGCCCTAAGTAGCTAATACATATGTATCTATACATTCTTACTTTCAAACGAAATGATAAAGACTCTTAATTGTAGCAACCAAAAGATCTTTCTTTGTTTGAAGATTGATTGAAGAGAATCCTGACTCTTATATTTCTGTTTATATGAAAAGTAACAGTGAAAAAAGAGAAGCAGAAGAAAAAAATGCATTCAAAATACTATAATGATCATGAGGGTCTCACCTTGCAGTTAAAAAAAAAAACTCCAGCAAAGTTGAGCTTATTAAGGGACAAAATGGAAAAATTGGTAAGTAATGGAGGTAAAGACGATTGAGAGCCAAAAGAAAGGGAAAGGGCAGAACAAGGGAGAGGTGTTATTTAGGATATGTGCAGTGTAGACACCACGTAGCTCTGCTTTTAGCAGCTCAAAATGTCATGTTCATTGTGTTCAAAATGCCATATATGCCGTATAGTTTGTGCAGTGACATTTTCTAGGTTATATCAGCAGGGAAGAATAGTGCCGTGGGCCCTCCAAGGTGTGATCCTATGGAATGCAGGTGCACAAGTTCAGTAATGTCACTGAAACCCTATCCCAAGCAATGAATGTCAGCCAGTCTGTCCTCCGAATACCTCACTTGATACAGTGGAGGTGCAATGGGAAACCCTCCCTGTTTACTGAATGTCCTACTCTGTGATTGGCCAGAGCCATTTCCTTTGCAATATAAGCAGGTTAAGTAATTCTGCATTTGCTAATCAGATCATGGATAACCAGATGGCCCAAAGAGTGCAGAACTTGTTTCAAGCTTACTCAGCATGAAAACCACTGAAGTGGGTGACTTCAAGTTATACTAGGGTGACTTCAAGTTATAGTAGGGTGACTTCATGTTATTGTATGAAATTCCTACACTGAGAGTCCTGAGCATGGAGTCCTGGTCTGAACCCTTCCCGAGTTGCTGAGTGACTTTGGGCATGTCATTTAATCTCTAGGAGTCTCAGTTTCCTTACCTGTAAGATGAGAATGATGGGCTCATCTTGACGGTTGGTTTTGGTTCTAAAGTTCTATGAGAATTTAAAAAAGGGACACCTAAATGTATATTCTCATGGAGCCTGATTTCTACCGAAAACACCATTGAGAATTCCAAAATCTGCTACTGTTGATGAGAAATAATGAGTGATTTATCTGCCCCTTTGGGTTTCAAGGTTTCTGACAACACTTTGAAATGGAAATCCCCAGAGAGAGTTTGTAACAGATGATCTTTGGTACCTTCTCTGTGGCATAAATTTTGCATACTTTGTCATATTTAAATTTTATATGAGCTCAAAAGGAGATAAAAGTTGGCCTGATTTTTTCAGATGACAGGTCTGAAACTCAGAGAACTGCAAAGCTAATTCATGCCATAACTTGAACAGTTTTCCGGATGCAAGCCCATGTGATTTCTACTAAAACCACAGCTGCTGAGAAGGGAAGAAAGACATTTGTTGAGTGACGACAATGTGTCAGGCATAAAGCTGTATCATTTAATGCTCATTCTGAATGTTAGACAGATTATCTCCTCAATATCAGAGAGGTTAAATCAGAGGTTGGCTAACTACAGCTGGGTGGCGAAATTCAGCCAACCACCTGTTTTTGCAAATAAAGTTTTATTGGCCCTCAGCCATCCTCATTCATTTACATATTGTCTCTGACTGCTTTCACTATGTAGCAGTGGAGTTGAGTATTTGAGACAAGACAGTGCAGACCCCAAAACCTAAAGTATTTACTTAATCTGGACTTGTACTGAAAAGCTGTTCAATCATGGGTGAAATGAATCCTTTGGAGACAGAAGACATCTTTTCCATTGGAATAAAAAGCACGAATTTGGTAGCCTTAATTCCAACCTAAAAATGCTCAGAAGAGGAATACCAACTGATTAATTTTTTAAAGTACAATGAAATAATGTATAATCATTAAATAATATCACTGATTCTTTTATTTTTTATTTTTAATTGAAAGTAAAAATTGTATATATTTATGGTGTACCACATGTTCTAGCAGATACATACATTGTGGAATGGCTAAATCAAGCAATGTAACATATACTTTACCTGGCATAAGTATTATTTGTTTGTGATGAGAATGTTTAAAATCTAATCTCTTAGCAATTTTCAAGTATACAATATATTTTTGTTAGCTATAGTCACCATGTTGTACAATAGATCTCTTGAACTTCTTTCTCCTAACTATAACATTGTACCCTTTGACTCACATCTCTCCAGTCTCCCTTCCTCTCTCCCTACAGACCCTGGTAACTACTCTCTGCTTCAGTGAATTCAACTTTCTTATTTTTATTTATTTATTTTTTTTGAGATAGAGTCTTGCTGTGTCACCCAGGCTGGATCTTGGCTCACTGCAACCTCCACCTGCCAGGTTCAAGCAATTCTCCTGCCTCAGCCTCTTGAGTAGCTGGGACTACAGGTGCACACCATCATGCCTGGCTAATTTCTTATAATTTTGGTAAAGACGGGGTTTCACCATATTGGCCAGGCTGGTCTTGAACTCCCGACCTCGTGATCTGCCCACCTCAGCCTTGCAAGGTGCTGGGATTACAGGCATGAGCCACCGTGCCTGACCGAGTTCAACTTTCTAAAATTCCACATTTAAGTGAGATGATACAATATTTGTCCTTGTGTGTGTGGCTTTTTCATTTAACATATTATCTTCCAGGTTCATTCATGTTACAAATGATAGAATTTCTTTCTTTTTAAGGATAAATAGTACTCCATTATATATGTACATACCACATTTTCTTTCTCTGTTTATTCATTGATGGACATTTATGTCGATTCAGTATCTTGTCTGTTCTGAATAATGCTGCGATGAATGTGGAAATGCAGATATCTCTTTGACATACATAAAACCACTGATTTCCTTGGATAGCTCAAAAACTGAAGATGTTTCAAAAAAAGAGTTCTGAAAATATTTTGAGCAGGCCAGGAGTGGTGGCTCACGCCTATCCCAGCACTTTGGGAGGCCGAGGCGGGTGGATCACAAGGTCAGCAATTCAAGACCAGCCTGACCAGCATGGTGAAACCCTGTCTCTACTAAAAATACAAAACAAAACAAAACAAAATAGCTGGGAGTGGTGGTGGATGCCTGTAATCCCAGTTGCTTGGGAGGCTGAGGCAGGAGAATCGCTTGAAATTGGAAAGCGGAGGTTGCATTGATCTGAGATTGCTGCCACTGCACTCTAGCCTGGGCAATAAGAGCAAAACTCCATCTCAAAAACAAAATACATATATATATATATATATACACACACACACACACACACACATATATAGAGAGAGAGAGCACTCAATGGCAGCATTATTGAAATAACTGAGTCAGTTACTTATTTTTTAATGCTTACTGTAAGTATATATTTTTATTATTTAGTTATTATAATAAAATAAATATGTTTACTTCAAAGGAAAATTTACATTTATTTGTATCATGTTTGGTAGTTTATACTTGCTCCATCCAAGTTTATGAGGTTTGTTTCATCTTCATGTGGGACTCTGAGGCCCAGCTGTTACGAGATCTTCTATAATATTTCTAAACATTCAGCTCTCAAAGCCAGCTTAGTAACCGCTAGCAATTTTGTGGCACACACCATGTCGTGGGCACTGTTCCCAGGGACTTGCAGAGAATTCATTCATTTATCCCTTACTATCACCTTTGTATCGTTAGTTACTATTGTCATTCCCATTTCAATGATCAGCAGACTGAGCACAGAGAAGTTAACAAGCAGGTCACTCCATCAGCAGTGGCGTGGTGGGACCCGAACCCAGGCATTTATGGTTCAGAGACTGTTTTCTTGGTCATCATGGAACGTCCATTTCTGCAACTGTCCTGATTTCCTTAATTCATACCACTGTCCTGTTTGCAAGGTGACTAGGACAAACAGATTTACTATTCCCTGATCAACAGAAGGTCCAGGTGATGTTACCTGTACCATAGCCAGAAAGTTGCATCTCTAGGACTGGAGCCAAAGCCATTTTTTTCCCCCCTAAAAACACGTTCTTATTCCATAAAGCCACTGCTGGACTTCCTTCTCGGAGATAATAACACAAGTACCTTCTTCTTGAGATGATAATGCTTTATAAATTGTTAACACTTTTTCAAATAATTCCATTTTATTGTGTGCTAACTAGGGAATAAATACCTAACTCATAGAAGTAACTCTCTAATAGAGTTACAGTGATAACCATGTTGCACTGGTGGGGGGCAAAGTTTTTGGTTTAAGAGAGTTTAGGACCCCTCAAGTCAACATATGTGGTTCTGTGGATTTCCTAGTGCAAATTAGAAAATAGCTATAGATACATCTGCTAGCATCACCTCAAGCAGCTTCAGAATTTGTGGAGTCATCTGTTTAGTATCCTGAGAGGGTACTGACATCCATCAGCTCAAGTGAGTCCCCAGGTTGTATGAGCCCGTAATTAACTGAGGGAGTATACAAAGTTACTGAAGAACTGAATTGCTTAAAGGCACCAGTGGTGAATACAAGCTGACATCTAGAGAAGCTGTCTGTGACTAATCAAAGGACTTTATCAGCGGCTTGCTATCACAATTTAGCAACATAGGCACTGCATTAAGACCTAAATGATGTAATAATTATGTCCAGCAATGAAATATAAGGGCAAGTAGCCGTATTGTGAAAGAGAAGGAGAAATCTCATTTCTTTTACACCATGAACTAACTTTACAAATAGACATCATTCATATCAAGCCCCAGGTAGATTCAGAAAAAATAAGAGTATAGTTAAAGCAATTTTTCTTTTTGACCAAAACCAACCAAAAAGTCAAGAAGGGAATATAAATGGAAGAGCCTTGTTTGGCCGTGCATAGATTTTTGACCTGTGTTTGAAACCCAGTTTGGCAAATTCCAGCCAATTCTAAATGGCCAGAATAATCAGTCATTGATGTTGGCAAAGGTGTCTATGATGAGAGGCTAGAAGGGCAACCAATGTAGACGGTGCCATAAAACCTTTTGAGGGTAACAAATGGGGGAAAAAATAGACCATCCCAAGATACTGATGCTGTCTGGCCTCCTTTTTCATTGAGGAAAGAAAAGCCAAATTTATGCCCAGTTTCAAGTAAAAAAGTATGTTTCTGGTTTTGGAAAGAGTGTTGGGTTTGATCACATATGAAAAACAGTCAAGGAGGAAATCGTCTGCAGGAGCTATTTTGAAGAATGTCAGTTACACTGTGGCTTCCATTACCACTGCACACCAGAAAGAGATCTTTGCCAAGTCATTGACCTCCATAGACCATAACACTAGGATCCTGACCTTTTAGAAGAAAGATAATTATTCTCCTAAACTACCATCAATTATCAATGCCTACATAAGGGACATATTTCAAATTATTCTGTTTCTAAACATGAAGATTATATCTTGACTCAACATACACCTTCACACATAAAAATGTTTTATAAAACAAGACTTATACCTTTGTTGAGCAGCGTAGTTTGATATTGTTCATTTCATTTCATTTTATTCTAATATATTGTCTTTCATTGCAAAACCTAGTTTTTACCTACACAATTGATTTAGCCGCTCTGTTGATTCTCAATCATAGTTTGAAAAACAGCAGACCAAGGCATCTCTTCTCAAGTCTTTGAATGCATTTTCAGATATAGAAATTGAATGATGCAAATACGAATGCAAAAGGTGAAGTTTGCCTTTAAAAAATAATTTAATTGAGATTCCTTGAAGTACCAAATTCCATTTTCATCACCTCCCTCTGAAAAGGTATTTTTAAATGAGCTATATGCAATGATTTCGTTATGTAAATAAATAGTGGTCTAGAAAACATTGCACCATTTCTAGTGTTCTAGAAAATATTGCGCCATTAAGGAATTACAAATACCAGAGGAACTTCCTGAATATTTAGATCCTGAAAAATGGTGTTTTTTTTTTCAAAAATATCAGATTTGTCATAGGAGGAGTATAGGATTCAAATAAATAAAAGAGAGAGAGACAGAGACAGAGACAGAGAGAGAGACTTAAGGGACCTCATACAATATCCTCAAGGTTTTATCCCAAGCACAGTATTATGAGGAGCCAGCACAACGATTTGACCACAGTAAATTTTCAACCATTAAGCATGCATTCACTCATTCATTCATTCAACAAAGTTTTTTTTAATGCATAATACTGTTAGCAATGTTTAAGGCACTGAGACCATCATTGCTAACAAGACAGACAAGGTTTCTGCCCCTCAACACTTAGACATTTATGCATGGGTGTCTAATAAGTAATATGACTAAATGAATTAATAAATCGTGGACCTCTTTAGAACAGTTTCCTTTGGTTTTGGATTTAGACCAACCTAGATCCAAAGCGTTTCTCACATGCTATTTGGAAAATCAACATGCATATGATTTACTGAGACATATTTGTCACTCATTAAGTAGGAATCCCCTTCATATTCTAAGAGGGCAAGAAATGCTCTGTTAGCTGTTCTGGACATATAAATTGTAACAATTTGATTGTTAGCATTGTAAACTAAAAAGATAAGTGTAGTTAGAATACTAATTTACATAAATGAGATGATGGGAACTTTACTGAATCAATGAAAAAGAAATTAGGTTTTAAATTTTTCCATGTAAATTTCTAAATACATTATTTCCACATTTGTAATTTTTAATCATTAACATTAATTTAGGCTAATCAGATTTAAAATTAATTTAATTAAGTTGCATAATTTATTATTGATTGATGATTGACCTCCTGACAATACAAATATATTTGAGGTATTTAATGCTTAGTTAAATATATAGCATATAATTATTGAAATATTTTAACGAGGACAATGTGCTACTCTTCCATAGTTTTGCTTCTGTAATACTTACAAAATATTGACGGATAATGCCTTCAGTTTTACTCTAATATTGGCAAAGGAATGCACTTGATCTTTTTTCTCACAAACACCTCTGCCTTGGTTGAAAGAAGCAGTAACACTTTGAAGAAGAGACCTTCCCTTCAGTGATTTGGTTGTGTGGTCAAAGTAGGAGAAACTCTCAATTGTCCATCAAAATACACTCTCCTTTCTTTGGGGGTATGTGGTTTTTGCATTTTCTTTCTTTTTTCTTTTTTAAAGTGGTGGGGGGGTTGGAGGGGAGCTACACCCTTCCTTCCTTCCTTCCTTCCTTCCTTCCTTCCTTTCTTTCTTTCTTTTGCCTTTTTGTGAAGGATAAGGTCTTGCTGTATTGCCCAGGCAAGTCTCGGATTCCTGGACTCAGGCTATTCTCCCACCTCTGCTTCCCTATGAGCTGGGATTACCGATGTGAGCCACCACACCTGGTGGTTTTTGCATTTTCTATCCTAACTTGCAGTTAAGTGTAGTTATGTGATTGAGTTATTGATGACAAAATTTGAAGGCAAAGGACTTGTACCATTTCCAGCCCAGGGCTTTAGGAAAAGCTGTACCTTCCACCAGCTGAAATCTATACCCTACAGCAAGCCAGACTGACCTGGTGGACAACAGCAATGGACCACTGAATTATGGAGCAAAACATGTCACGTCCCCTAGGTTCAATTCAATATATTTTTATAGTAGCTACTGTAAGTCAGGGACTGTCCAGAAGCTCAGAATACATCAACACATTAAACAGATGCAGATTCTTCCTTTACTTTTATTCTAATGGGAAAATACAGAGAGTAAATAGGACAATCAGTGAGTAAATTACAACATCTGTTATACAAATGAAAGTACTATGAGAAGAATTAAGTAAGTGTTTTGGGAAGGAGAAGCATCAGTGGAACTGGGGTGCCTCCACAGGAAAGACATCACTTCAGCAAAGTCTCTTTGAACCAATCAGAATAGACACCGGACACTAAAAAACAAATGTGTGCTCCTGGCTGGAGATCAGCCCTACACGTTTTGTGAACTCCCTATGCTTTTTCTTGCTGATGTCCATGCCTTTCTCTTTGTCTAGGACTTTATCCTTCTGACTCCACATATCTAACCCCAACTTCCCCTACTTTGACATTCTTCAAAACAGGTGCTACAGGTGATTTCTTCCTTGACTTTTTTTTTTTTTTTGTATGTGACCAAACCCCACGCTCTCTTTCCAAAACCAGAAATATATTTCTTACTTGAAACTGGGCATTAGTTTGACTTTTCTTTCCTCAATGAAAAAAGAGGCCAGGCAGCATTAATATCTAGGTGTGGTCTATTTTTTCCCATTTCTTACCTCGAAAGGTTTTATGGCACCTTAGCTTAAATGCAAGTTTTTTGGAGAATTGGCCTGTGCACCTTAACTGAAATGCAAGTAGTTCCTTGGAGCATTGGCCTATGACTTCATAGCACTGCCTCCCAAACCAGGCTGAGTTTCCTTCTACATACAGATGTGGCTGCCTAAATTTCTCCTTTGTAATACTTAGAATGACTAGTTCAACATCATTCTTTTCTGATAGACTGTAAGCTTCTTGAAGGCCGGTGCTATTTCTTCCTTGTTCACTGATTATCTGTTTTATCTTTAACGTGGAGAACTGAATAGACAAGACAAGAATACTCAACAAACACTTCTCAAATGAATGAATGAGTGACTAAGCAATGATGTCCCATTATCAGAGAGGAAATATTCCACTATGTTGACACATGATTTGTAAGAAACTGAGCTTATTTTTGCTTACATAAAGGCAACAAAGATACTTAAGTTGAAACAGCATTTAACAACTATCTGTTATTTGTGAGCATTGTGTGACATGTTGAGAAAAATACAATGATGAATAAGATATAAATCCTCTTTACAGAAACACTGATTTGTGTATTTTTGAGCTTTCCTGGCACTTGGGCTTGACTTAATCAAGAATGTATATACACTAAAATATGTGTATTTCAAAATTTATACCAGTACACACCTCGTAAAATTAAAAATAAAAATATTTCAATGGATATTTAGAGTTTATTATCTCAAGGTTTAAGAATCAATATATCCCAGTCAAGCTGCAGTAACTTCGATTGAATTTTCCAGTTGTATTTGGTTTTCAGATATCCATCTTGTTAACACAAACTGAAAATGGCTTACTTTTAATACTACCATAGATATGCAGGTAACAGAGAATAAGGTAGCCTAATATGATAGAATAAAGCACAGAGCAAAACCTAAATGGCCTCCTAGAAAAATCTTTACTTCTCTGATGTTATTTTTCATATCTGCACAATTATTAGGTGTGATTGGATGTGCTTCAAGGCCTCCCAAGAGTCTCCTTTCCAATGAACCTTAGTGCTCAGTGTGCAGGCAGCTTGAATGCATAGTAATTATTGGAGCAGGCTCCAGAATTTTGACCCAAAGCTAGGCTATACGTTGGAGAATGCACTGTGTTGTATTTCAACTGGAAATCCAGGCTCCTGATGTGTGAGAAAGACAAATTTACAAACTAGAATCAGAACATTTCCGTGTCTTCTAGAAAGCTAGATGAAACCAAGATTCTATTTGTAATTAAATTCAGCGTCTCCTTTAGCTACAGATTTATATACATATATTACTGAATTAGTTCATTTCCTCATTTTAGAGAACCTTTGCTCACGCTTAATACTTAGGCCTCCTCATTTTTAATTACCATTCCCACAATGCTGGTCACAAACCTCAAAAGAAGAATGAATTAAAATTAGAGGCCCCAAACAGTGTTTTTATTTTTAGCCTGAAAGACACTTGAACCCCTAACACTGTAAAGTGTAAGGAAAATTGCTCCTCATTCAGAGTTTTGTTTTGTTGTGAGTAAGGTTTGGGATTTGTGTTTGCTCATTCTCTCCACAGCCTCTCCCCCAGGTGTTTGGTCTTGTTTTGTTTCATCCTGCATCTGTTTTGCAGTTTATTGCTCTGGCGATAAATTTTAATTTATATTTATTTTTATTTCGGGATATTTGTTCTATTTGTGCTCACTGACTTACAGGCCAGGATGGTGATTGTTATACAGTAGTTTACTTTTAAAAGAAATAGGGCTGCCCAAGCAGCTAATACGGGAAGATGTATCACCAGCCTGAATAATTGTGACAACCATAGACCGTATCAGGGCCTGTTTGTTTGCACAATACCCTCCTGCATTAAGAAAGCCGTCCCAGCTGTCTTGGGCTCCGGAGTCACCCATTTCATCGCTTGACACTGCGGCAGATGTTATGGATTGATAACAGACTTCACTTCATTCACTCCACATCCAAGATTACCTCTGGAAAAAAGAAAAAAAACTAATACATTATAACCCTCCCAGCCATTTGTTAAAAAAAAAAAAAAAGCAGCAATTTATTTCCCTTTTTAGCATTAAATGGTGTGTGTGTGTTTTGCCCTTCTTTGAATGCACGTACTATTTAAAAATAGGCATTTAACACATTCGTTGCATGGCTTTCTGTAGGAAAGAAAATCAGTGAAAGACAAGAATGTAATGATTTAATTGAATTAGGACCAGATCAGATTTTAGGGTGATGACTCATATTCCCATTATATCCGAAAGATGTTGTTTGCCTTTAATGATAGAGAGATGCACTGTATCCATAAATTTGTCAGAAATAAGGGCTTCTTCGTTTCTGAAGAACTGGAAAAGAAGAGCTCAGTCTGGGATTTAAGAGAAGGTACACAATCTGTATTAAGTTGAACAGATTTCTTAGCTAAACAGCAGATTCTCCTCTTTACTTTTGGAAATTCAAGGATCCCTATAAATGTAACACAAATAGGATTGACCATCGCTTAAATATCATGCAATGAAACAGTCTGAAAACTGGGCATACAAACAGATTTTATGCAAAAACGTGGATAAAATGAAAAAAAAAATGCACAATGGGCCTGGTTCTTACATGTGAAATGCTTTGTTTACAAATAGCATGGTTTTGTTGTTCAGGTTGTAGAATAGCATGAGAATTGAAGTGCATTTCAAAATTAAGTGTGGCGAGGGAAGGTATATAGATCAATAGCACCCCATTTAATCTCAAGTCAAATAGATGCAGAAGCTTCAAACTTGCCTTCTACATTCAGGCATTTCCACCACTTTTTATATCTCTTTCTAACTTAAATCCAGCCCCTCAGGGACAACTGTTCAGTCTGTGAATACAGCATGTATGCAGGCACCTTCACCCAGAGGCAAGGTCACCAAAGCTGGCAGCAATGTTCAGAGTGTCGGGTCCAGGGTAGAAAGAAAGCGGGGTGGAGAATAAACAATATGTGACAATATCAGTTTTATTCAAATGATGAATTACTTTCCTTTACAGGTGTGTAATGTCTTAAAGTTCACAGCATTCTTCTGCATTGATGATGTCATTTTTATTTGCATCCTTCCTTGTGCTAGAATGGTCCACACAGGAAAGACAGTCTTCCCTAGTTTACAATGAGGTAACTGAATATCAGAGAAATAAGCAGACCAACTACCAGTTTTAAACTAGGTTTTTTAATGCCTTATCAAGCCTTTCTTCTACTCTGTGTTATGGACTCCAAATGAGAGTGACAGACTTCATTTGGACAAAACTGTGTTCACCCCATTTTCCATTCTACGAAGTCTGGTTCAAGAAGCAAAGGAATGGTTGCTCTCATAGCTCTGTCTTTCTTTTCCTTTTCCTCCCTTTCCTCACAGAGGCCCAGAGAAAAGCATTGTCCCAGCAGTAGTTCATAGTTCATAGGCCAGGGCAGAAGGCAGAAAGAAGGGACATCCACAAATTCAGTTGGGGATTACAATGACATCCATGCACCACCTCAATCTAAGCCAATGAGAGATAAATCAGTGGTGGCAGCTGAGTTTTGAATATAAAGCATTACAACATTAACTAGAGGAGATTATGGCCCTAGAGTCTGAAAATGTGTGGGAAAAATGAGTTATTTATTTATCTTATTTACGTTGAGTTTTGGATGCTAGTTTAGTACCTTGTGTGGATGGGTCTGGGAGAGACATTATTGTGGTAGCTCCAGATCATCAAAACAGCCAACTCGTTTTAAATCTAGAACTGCAAGCTGGGCATGGGATTACACCTGTAATCCCAGCTACTTGGGATGTTGAGGTAGAAGGATGGCTTGAGGCCAGGAGTCCAAGTCCAGCCTGGGCAACACACCAAGACTCCATCTCTTAAAAGAATTCCAGAAATACACAGCCCAGCACTTTGGGGAGTATTGCAAGATCCAAGTACCCCTATCAAGAAGAGTTGATCCCTGATGGGGAAATCCAGCAGGTAAGTGTATCTCCAGAGGAGATAGTGGTCACAGCCTTCATTACAGTAGGCACTGATGTCTGAAGAGGAGGAAAGTAGGAAATCAAAAGACTGGGGCAATAAATGGTTCTCTTAAGAACAGCATAGGTGAATACAAGGGACAGGATTCTTCCCAGTTGCTACATGGAAAGAACTAGAAAGAACCCCACAAAATATCAGGTCTTCCATCAAGCCCAGTTAGGCTTTGCACAGTTTTCAGGTTCAGTGAGGGACTGTCAGGCCAGATGGGAAAACAGAGTCGTTCAAGAAAGATCCACCATTGTGGTCAATACGGGAAAATGGTGACTTGTAAGGACATTGCCAGGATTAGCCCTGTTTCAGGGAACCAGATTTACTAGGACCCACAGGTGGTGGGAATAGGCATTGCTATGTGCTCCCTGTTGTGATAAGGCTACCCTAGAAATTCAGAAAGGTTGAAAAGGAAAGTGGCAGGGATCAAACTGCTCGGTCCTCTGCAAACATAAACGGAATTCTTTGGGCCAGTCACAGTGGCTCACGCCTATAATCTCAGCACTTTTGGAGGCCAAGGTGGGTGGATCACAAGGTCAGGAGTTCAAGACCAGTCTGGCCAAGATGGTGAAACCCCGTCTCCACTAAGAATACAAAAATGATTAGCCAGGCATGGTGGCGGGGGCCTATAATCCCAGCTTGGGAGGCTGAGGCAGAGAATTGCTTGAACCTGGGAGGCGGAGGTTGCAGTGAGCCGAGATTGTGCCACTGCACTCCAGCCTGGGTGACAGAGAGAGACTCCATCTAGAAAAAAAAAAAAAAAGAGTTCTTTGTTTCTGCGTCACAAGCCAGAAAATACTTATTTCCATATTTCATCACTTGTATACCACTTATACTTTCACATTTTAACATCTTTGAAATCAGGGCCCATCTTAGTGATGTCTCACAGTTTAATTGACAGTAATTTTTCATGCTTAGTAACACCATATAATGGTGCTTCTTGCAATAAAAGGTGTCTGACATTTGATCAAGTGTCAGACATCTGCTATGATGTAAATAATCAAACCAAACCAAACCAACTAAAACCAAACAAAAACAACTTGAATGAGATATCTGCATCCAGTGAAAAAGAATCTAAAATTTCTATGACAGTGGGACCAAAAGAAGGACTCTAGGAAACCCTGAGATGAAGATAAAACATTTTTTTTAAAAAAGGATTTTGCTGAGAGAGTAATACATAATTTGATTAAAATGAATTTTTACAAATAGTTTATCAATTTGTAATTTTTTAAGATCAGCACTAGTAAAGAGCATATTTTATTTTAATTTCAATTAATAGAGCAAAGAAAGGATGCAGATTGGAGCATGAGATCAGACTACAGGCCTAGAGTGCTGGATGTTTGTGGGAGAACTTTCTCACTCCATTAAATCATAAAGATGGGAGAATACTCAAGAGACCCCATGAGATGCAATCTGTTTGAACATACGCTGGGAGATTTCAATCATAGACGGGAATCCCACAATGAAAGCTTTTCTTTTTAAAAATCCAGTTTAGATTGCATTTGCCAACTTACAAAATTATGTGTGTTCTTGAAAAGTCTTATGCTACATTGATAAAATATTTTTGAGAATGTGAGATTTAATAAGCCCTGGGAAAACCACTTTTATGAAATGAGCAAATGTTCTCTGTTATCTAGCCTATAAATTAGAAATGTCAGGTTAATATACACCTATGCTTAATATAGTAATGGTCATGATTATATAAAACCACCAATTAGCTCTAGCTCTGTGATTAGTCTTGTACATAACATAGTCAAAGATAAAACACTCTTGACCTTAAGGAGCTTGCATTATAAGTCAGAGATAAAATATAAAGAGAGTTTGTATTCATAGGAGGCCAGATCTGGAAAGGCCTAGAGATGGGAGTGAAAATGCCTTCTGAGTTGGCATGAGAGGAAGGCCATAGTATTATTTAGTAATATTTTCCTTTTGTGTCATGAAAACAGACTGTCATTAGCCTTCCCAGCTAAGCTCTCAGGTTTTGCGTGATCTTCCTAGGAACATTGTGATCTTTTCAACTGGCCTCTTGGCGAATCACCCTGGGCAGCAAGAGGGCTTCCCTCTGTGGGATTCGATGGCTACCTACAGAATCTCTGGTGTCCTTAGGTAAAGGCCTCATGTGTCCAGTAGTTGTGTTCTGTCCTGGGGGTGGTTCTAGGATCATCTTAATCTCCACGGAGCTACAGAAAAACTAGAGTGGTAAACTGACCTCTACCTTTAAAATAAAAATTAAAACAAAAAAGCAGAAGGCACAGCCTTGATCTAGGGGAAACTGGGAACTTCATTCCAACAGCAGAAATGTTTCACCGGGAAGTGCTTCATCAGCCTACAGAGAACAGAACTGTTCACTTTCTACCCCTTCCTGGAAATACAAGCAACCTGATGTCTGCGGGTGGTGGAGGAGCAGAGAACAGTGAATAGACAAAGGAAAACAGCACCATACGTAAGGGTCTCTGTCACCTGGGGCAGCTGTTAGATCCAACTGAAGGAGAATGAATTGAAGAGTCTGATACTTCTGACCAAGAAAACCAGAAATGAGACAGCTCAAGTGGATAGACTTAGATCACATGCAAAACCAAAACCAAAGCCAAAACCTCTTGGAAAGGTAAAAAGAAATTTAAAAATTTAAAAGTGTAATAGAGGAACTGATACAAGATCATAGTCAAGTTGGTGGCCTATAAGAGAAAGTAAAATAAATCCTCACAACACAAGGCAAAAACACAGAGAGACGAAAGCGATGGAAATCACTGGGGGAGAGAGAAGCAGCATGGAGAAGAACCATGAAGAATAAGGCAGGAGAAAGAGGAGTGTGAGAAAAGGAAAGTGAACTCAGATTCTGGGGGATCATTTGCTGGGTAGTTTTGCTGGTTCTTATTGCTTTAGTAAGGCTTTGTTGGGTGTTGTTTGTTTCGTTTTGCTTTAGAATGGGTAATGTCAGTGTGTCAAGAACCAACGTTATAATTAAGCCACTTATCTGCAGTTCAAGTCCCAGACCCCCAAATTTTTAAGTAAGGATTGGAATAGGTTATATTAGCTAACATAAATAAAGAGACTCATGCAGTGGCAGAAAATTAAAAGTCCGGTGGCAGAATGTATGCCCGAAAGCATCAAGCAGGACCAAGACAATCATCACATATAATAATCACTACCACTCACCATGACCACAAAGTCACTAAATGGCACAAACTTTTAAGTATCAAACAACATAAGGCAAACTAGATATGGAAATCATCTTGAGACTGATGGAGAATTTAACTCTAAAATGATACACTGGATAAATAAAATGTGGGACATCTATACCATGGAATACTATGCAGCCATGAAAAGGAATGAGATCATGTCCTTTGCAGGGACATGGATGGACATAGGAGCCCTTATCCTCAGCAAACTAACACAGGAATAGAAAACCAAACACCACATGTTCACACTTATAAGTGGGACTGAATGATGAGAACACATGGACACATGGTGGGGAACAAGACACACTAGGGTCTGTCTGGAGTGTGCTGGAGGAGGGAGAGCATCTGAAACAATAGCTAATGAATGCTGGACTTAATACCTAGGTGATGGGATGATCTGTGCAGCAAACCACCATAGCACACATGTACCCATGTAACAAACCCGCACATCCTGCATGTGTATCCTTAAAAATTTAAGAAAATAATAATAATAATAATAGAAGAGGCTTCAATGTGTTTCTTTATTAATAAGCAGATTAAAAAACATAAGTAAGGTCAAATAAGATTTAAATAATATCATCAACAAGCTTGATATAATACATATTTACATATAAAACTTACAACCAAAGAAGGAGTTTGTATTTTTTTAGAGCAATGGGAGATTTGCAAGAGTTTCTCATAGGCTTAGGTTCAAAGATAACTTCAATAAATTCTAAAAATGTACAAATGTACCACCCACATGATCTGAATGAAATCCCAGATATCAGAAATAAATAACAAAAATAAATGAAAACTTCTTAGCTGCTTAGATACCATTATTATTATTGTTATTGTTATTATTATCATTTGAGATTGAGTCTTGCTCTGTTGCCCAGCCTGGAGTGCAGTGGTGTGATCTTGGCTCACTGCAACCTCTGCCTCCTGGGTTCAAATGATTCTCCTGCCTCAGCCTCTCAAGAAGCTGGGATTTCACGCGTCCTGCACCATGCCTGGCTAATTTTTGTATTTTTAGTAGAGATCAGATTTCACCATGTTGGCCAGGCTAGTCTCGAACTCCTGACCTCAAGTGATCCACCCACCTTGGCTTCCCAAAGTGCTGGGATTATAGGCGTGAGCCAAAATGTCAGGCTTTAACTGCTTAGATTTTAAACAATTGTCCTAAAGAAGCCCTGGACGAAGGAGCAATGACAAAAATCACAAAACATATTTCAGGAAAAAGTATTGGAAAAGAGAACTTGCCCTATGAACCTTAGCAACAAACAGAAGCATGCAGACACACTGGTATCTACTATACGTCCACGCTACAAAAGGGGAATCCATGTCCAAGTTCGAACATCGGTTAAAGAAGTGGTTTTAGTGGAAATACTGTCATTTTGTAATGTTTAAACAGGATAGTCCTAGGAGAAGTTGTCAGATTTGATGGAGAAATAACTTTTTCAGGTCGTACTCAGAGGTGTTTAGAAGAGCTCAAATCTAGAAACACGAGAATTGTTTGAGGAGCACCTAGGAGACTCGAGGTCACCTTGAAAATGTGGGTGAGATGACAGACAGCTTGCAATAAAAGACAAGATTCCAGAATTCTTGGTATGACAGGAAACTAGTTAAAGTGCAACCCTGTCATATCTCGATGCATCTGCTGATGGCAATTTTTTGAAACCTCTAGAGCGTGACCACTAAATAGCATAATGTTCACATTTTTTTCCTCTCTCTCATTTTCTTCTTTTTAATGAACAGTTAGGGGAAAAAAAAGAAAAAAACAAGCAAACAAAAACTGAAAGAAAAAAAAACACTAATAAACAAAAGAAGCTTCACCATCATTTGGGCCAAAGAAAGGTGTGCTTCATTTTCCCCGAAAAGATATGCCCTTCCTTCGTTTGCTGAAAGCTGTTGAAGACCACTTCGAAAAGAAACTCGACTTTCACTCTGAATTGTAGCAGTTTCTTTTTTTGATCCAGCTGCCGTGGAAGTGCATTGTCAAGCCAGATAAAAGGTTGTTATTGGAACAAAAAAATTGTGTTTTTTCCTTCCTATGTAATATGTAATAAAACTATTCTATGAAGTCTCAATGAACTCTCTCAATTGAGAAAAATACAGACAATTTTCATTATAAGTGAATGTCTCCAATTCATTCTATTTCTATGGAAGGAAGACATGCAACAGTAACTTACTGTAGGCCACATTTCATAAGATATAATCTATTCCATTATTCTTGTGTATGTTTCATATGAAAAATGTTATGAAGTTTTTTCCCCTCACAAAAATACATATTCCCTTATCTCATTAAGTCCCTATCTCACACAACACCATTCCTCTGCTGTCGCCCAGACCCCCAGCTCCCCTGCGCCCCCGCTGGGGTCTCCCCAGCCTGTATTGCTATTTCAGAAATATAAAAGAAATGCACGCATTTCATTCACACACAGTCAGTCCGTTATTCAATTTAAAATCTCTGGCAAATGTAGATGAAATTCTGAGAATGAAATGAACCTGGTTTTGGTTGACTGTGCCTGATGAGATTCAGCATTATCTCCAAAATGCTATGACTTACATTTTTTGTTGTATGTAGAATGTAATATTTGTTTCTAGAAATTACAGTGTTTTCGCCTAGCGATGACCTTACGCTGGTCATAGGTAGCCAAGTGAAACAAGTTAGTCTGAGCAAGCATTATAATCCTGCACACTGGATGTATCGAACACATTTAACATAGTGTGTGCTTGAACCTTTATGTTTGATTATAAAATTAATACATGCTTATTTTTGAAAATTCAAATACTGTAAAGCATGTTAAAGTATGTTTTTAACATATAACAGAAAAAATGTAAAGTTTTCTACTTCCCCTCCCTTCTATAGTTAACCCATTTCTGGATAGTCTCTATGTTTAAAGGTTAGGCATGAACCTTCGCACAGATGCTTACCCTCCCTCACTCCCCTACATAAATATTCATGTGTAATTTACATACTTTTTATTCTTTTTAAAACTATAAAATAATACTGTACATGCTGTTCTGAAGAAATCATTTTTGCTTAGCATATTATCAGTAAATCTCCATGTTACTTCCTACAGATCCGTTTCATTCTTCTGAATAGCTACATAACATTTCCTTTTGCTCTTATAATCAAAGCTGCAATGAAGATCACTTTGCATAAAGATTTCACTATACTTGATTGCTGAGTCAAAGAAAGTTTATTTTTTTATTTTGATAAAGTATGTATTTTGAGATTTTAATAAGATAAAATTGTACTTTAAATGATTTTAATAGTCCTATTAAAAATTATACCAAACTTATATTCTCTGTTACATACTCCCATAGCATTATTCAATGGGTAAAACACATTCTATTCTTTGTAACATGCTTAATATTCCTTTCTTAGAGTCATAGACAAAAGACAGGAACTGGCTAGAGGCATGATCTTATTTTAAAAATTAGACATGAAGGCTGGGCGCGGTGACTCCTGCCTGTAATCCTAGCACTTTTGGAGGCCAAGGCGAGTGGATCACCTGAGGTCAGGAGTTCAAGACCAGCCCGTCCAACATGGCGAAACCCCGTCTCTACTAAACTTACAACAATTAGCCAGGTGTGGTGGCGCATGCCTGTAATCCCAGCTACTTGAGAGGCTGAGGAAGGAGAATCACTTGAACACAGGAGGTGGAGGTTGCAGTGAGCCGAGATTGTGCCACTGCACTCCAGCCTTTGCGGCGGGAGTGAGACTCCATCTCAAAAAAACAAAACAAAACAACAACAAAAAATTAGACGTGGAGTCTCTTGGAAATACGTCTGCCCACAGCCCAATGTGCATTTGTGACTGTGGATACATTATTAATATCAGTGTCTATGTGGTTCTAGTGAAGGTTAGCACATGTCCTAAGTACTTGCACGGTTGTAATCAACATAAAAAGAAAAATATGCAGGGAAGATATATTCAGGTAAATGCACTCTAGAGAAAAATGCGTTTGGTTACATATAACACACACATACACACCCCCCACAAATAAATGAGATAATACACCATAAATGATGAAATGAGATGAAATCTCATCAGTGTCAGTTCACAAATATCTTAAAACTGTCTAATGGCAGATGTCTCATCATTTTCAATCAAGACATATTATAAGCCAGTTAGTAATACCTAGTTACTCATTAAGTATGTTTTGAATTTCTATATTTGACATTCAGAAAAAATATTTTCTTAGCAGTTTGCATTCCCTTTTAATTAAACTATTTGAGTTTGGAAGACACTTTAATAAGTCTTTTCATGTTAATTAATAGCAGTAATAATAGTAAATAATTTTGTGGCACTTATTGTAAGCCAGACACTATCATATGCATTATATGTACATTAATCCATTTCATCTTCCTGGCAACCCCTGAAGTTGCATTACAGGTGAGACACAGAGAGGTTAAGCAGTCTGCCCAAGGTCACACAGCAAGTAAATGACAGAGTCTGGACTTAAATCCAAACAATCGGGATCCAAGTCTATGCTATTATCCAGAATACTACATAATCTTTCTTCAATGCCTTGACAGATAGCACTTTAAAATGTAGTTATTAGCTGGTACCAATTTTTCAGACAAGATAAGTAATAAAATGAGGATAGAAACTTACTTGATCTGGAGTAGGAAAAAGAACAAAGAGAAGAACACCTTTGTAGTTACAAGTGGCTATGGTGGGTGTGCAAAGAAACCCGTTTCGTGACCGTCCATATCTTCAATTAAAGTAGGAAAACAATAAGACGTTTAACTTGAATAACTTCTGGTAGAGACTGATGAGAAGGCAGGGGTTTGCCCTATAAGAGCACAGGATAAAAACTGAGAGCGCATCTGTGGCTACAGAAGCCAGGCAGGTGAACTATTCCCCTTATAACAAGAAAAATTCCTGGAGAGCTTTGGTTTGAAGTATACATCCTCCCAGGCCATGTAATGGGAGGCTGAATCTGATTTAAATACAACTCCACTGGGAAGAACTCGGCTAACCTCTAGGTTTCACCTGCTAAATGCCAGGCACTGATTACATTTTAGCAATGCAAAGATATTCATTAAATCAATTAACTAGGGTGACCTGAACTACTCTGATTTCAGGACAAGGTGGTGGTGGTGGTGGTGGTGGTGGTGGTGGCTGGGTCATGACATGGAACATTGTCCTGAAAATTGGCCCTTGATCCTGGACCATAAAAGATAACCGGAGAACAAGTGTGAAACCCTAAGAGAGAGAGTGAGGGAAAAAATGATATGGTTAAAATCAAGACGATTCCCTTCATTAGATAGAAACGGTTTAACTGTTTTCCAAGAAAACAGCTCCAGCTAACATTGAGTAGCTTTTCTTCTTAGTCTGCTAACTCTTTAGTTAATTAATTGGGATAATTTCCAATAAGGAAATGAATTTGGAAACTTGATGGTCAGCTTAAAGATTAATTGTTTTGTTTCCTTTTTCAAACAACTATATTGATATATGATTGACAAACAAAATGCTGTACATATTTAATGAACACAACGTGATTAGCTTGGGGAAAAGTAGACACTCATTAAACTATCACCACAATCTATGCAATAAGCATATCCATTACCTCCCAGAGTTTGTTTATTTATTTATTTATTTATTTATTGAGATGGAGCTTACCATCTCGGCTCACTGCCACCTCTGCCTCCCGGGTACAAGCAATTCTCCTGGCTCAGCCTCCTGAGTAGCTGGGATTACTGGCATACACTACCACGCCTGGATAATTTTTATATTATTAGTAGAGACGGGGTTTCACCCGGTTGGCCAGGCTGATCTCAAACTCCTGACCTCAGGTGATCCCCCACCTCAGCCTCCCAAAGTGCTGGGATTATAGTCATGAGTCATCATGCCCAAGACTGCCTTTATTTAATATTACTATTTTTTTGTGATGACACTTAACATAAGATCTACCCTCGTAACAAATATTTTAGTATACAATACAGTATTGTTAACTATAATTACTGTGCTATAGAGTCGATGTCTAGGTCTCAGGCATCTTGCATAGCTGAAACTTTGTGCCCTTTGACTAATAACTCCACATTCCCCCCAACCCCTGACAACCACCATTTCATGCTCTGCTTCTATGAGTTTGACAATTTTCGATTCCTCACATAAGTGGTATCATTTAGTATTTGTTTTCTGGCTCTCAATTGTATCACTTGATGAATGTACTCCAGGTTCCTTCATGTTATTGCAAATGGCAGAATTTTCTGCTTTATTAAAGCTGCAAAGTATTTTACTGCACATAAAAAGCAGACATATAGACCAATGGAACTGAATAGAGAGTTCAGAAATAAAACTACACATATATGCTCAACTGGTCTTCAACAAGGGCACCAAGAATACCAATGGGAAAAGCAGAGTCTTCAATGAACAGTATCGAAAAACTGAATATTCACATGCAAAAGAATGAAATCGGATCCTTATCTCCCGCCATACACACAAATCAACTCAAAATCAATTGAAGACTTAAACTTGAGACCTGAAATGAAAATGTTTAAAAGAAAACATAGAAAAAAAGTTTTTTGACACTGATGTTGGCATTGATTTCTTGCATGCGACCCCAAAAGCATAGTCGACAAAAACAAACATAGACACATGAGACGCCATCAAACTAAAAAGCTGCACAGCAAAAGAAACAATCACCAGAGTGAAAAAACAAACTATAGAATGAGAGAAAGTATTTGCAAACCATATATTTGATAAGTGATTAATATTCAAAATACATAAGGAACTCCTACAACTCAACAGCAAAAAACCAAATAGCCCAATTAAGAAATGCGGAAAGGACTTCAATAGACATTTGTCCAAACGTACAAATGGCCAACAGGTATACGAAGAGATGTCCAACATCACTAATCACCCTAGAAATGCAAACCAAAACCACAATGAGGTATTACTTCATACCCATTATAAGGGCTACTATGAAAAACAAACAAGAACAAAAGAAAGCAAGTGTTGATAAGAATTTAGAGAAAAGAGGACTCTTGTACACCATTGATGGGAAAGTAAATTGGTGCAGTTGCTATGGAAAACATTATAAAAGATCCTCAAAAAACTGAAAAGCAACCATCCTATGATTCGGCAAACTCACTTCTGGATATATATATCTCTCTCCAAAGGAATTGAAAGCAGAATATTAAAGTGGTATCTGCACTCCCATAGCCATCACAGCATTATTCACAATTATTCACAATAGCCAAGACACTGAAGTAACTTAAATGTTCATTGATGAAGGAGTGCCTAAAGAAAATATGGTATCTACAAACAATAATTTTGTTTCTGATGAATGTATACATCATATCAGAATTTATATCCATGCTAGAAAAAATAAAAGGCACCTGCAAAACCCATCATTTAATTTAGGCAGAAAAATAAATACTGCTATAAGGAGGGAAAGGATTCATACAAAATACAGAGCTAATTATTCATTGGTTCAGAATCAGGAACTCTTGGTGTCAAAGCAAATCAAACAGCGAAGACTTATCTATAATATCTCGAGAGATAAGGACACCCACTTTATTATTATCTCTTATCTGGGAAGTTTTTTTAAAATACATTTTATTAAGATTCATCAAATACTGACTATTGATCCACAATATAGGTGTACTAGCAATTAACCAAATATTTATCTCTAATACATTTGCAAAATAACTAACAATAGAGAATCAATATGGGTAGGCATTATGAGAACTACAGCAGTATGTTATTTATCTGAGGAGACCCTGCCGTCATGCCAAGTACAAGACTTGAGAAGTTGAGCATGTTCAGAAATCAGTGGCCAAACTGAGTTGTAGAAAGAGGAGTTTAAGAGATGATTCTGAGCTTCAAGCTGCTTATAATCTATTTGAAGAGACAAATTTAATATATATAAAACAATGAAAACAGAATTCAGTGTCAAAGTAGTTTTCATTATCTCTCAGGGTGAGTATGAGTTGAGAATATGAGAAGAAAAACCTGCACCAGAATAGTAAAGACCTATGCCAATTTACAAAAGCAATTTTTATTATATATTGAAGAGAATTTAAGAACTTTTGATAGCACTCCTATGGGAAAAAGGGAGAAGCAGATGGAGGCATTGCACACTAAGTCCATTACATTACTCCAAGTCACATCCACATCACAGAAGAGTAGAGGCCAGTGATTCTCTACAAGAACTGAGAAGCCCAGTGTCTCAGGACCCTTTCTACCCAGATTCTTTCCTGTCTGAAAGGAAGCAGTGATGAGCTGTGTGGACTTGAGTTATTGGAGCTTCCTCTTCTTGCAGAAATTAGACAGGAAAGAAAAGCAAGTCACCAGGGACTGTGTCCTTGATTAGTGGCTGCAATCCTGCAACACACTTCATCCTGCCCAGTCCCCATCGATGTTGGCATTTTCCTACTCAATTGATGTCCTCATATTTTCCCTGCTCCGTCTACACACCATATATTTCTTCAGGTTAGTCCATAACTCTTATTCTTTTCTCCTCTTGCTTGATCTGTAAAATAAATTGTACTCACATGTTCACATATCGTAAGAAACAATTACACTCAAGGTCAAGATCAAGTGAAATTGCTTACATTTCTTCTCTATTTTTTTCTCCAGGGCTTTACAATTGAACCCCATGGATTGTCCTTAATTAGAGATTTTAGAGGAATCACTTTTCTAATTTCTGGTTTCATGTATATAACCATTCACAAGCACACATATGTGTATGTACATGTATGTACACATAGAGAGGCAGTTTGCTTACGTACATACATATGTAGGTGAGTAAGGGTGTGTATGATTTGTGTGTGTGTTTGTGTGTAATATATGACGTCGGCACCAAAAATGGCTGTTGAAGTCTCATATCAGGTAATTCTAACTGAATATCTGAAATGGCTGAAAGGCTTTTGTCAAAGTTAAATAATTCATTTATTTATCATGTCATTTTTTTTCATGCATAAGCAAAGCCTGGTGATTAGGGTGGCTTGAGATTCTTCTTCTCTGAAAGTTGTAAGGACGCAAAAAGAACTCCACCCATCTACCTGAGAAGAAACTGTGCTCCCAAATAAATGAGTTCTTTTAGAAAAAAAGAGAATATATTGCTTATAGAGTTTGTTAAACTTTGCATTTCAGTCAACAGTTACCTAGAGATATCAGTTTCACCTGTATATACGTGGAATATAATAGAAAATAATACTGTGCTCCACAACTGCCTCCCCAGCTTCCGTGCCCTCTTTGTTCATCCCTCGTCCACATTCTCACCCCAGGCTGCACATCTACAGAGTCAGCTCGGAGTCTGTCATTTGGCGGGGGCTAGAAGCAATGTCTCATTCATTCATCTTAGTGTTCCTACAGCTTCAAATACAGTGTTTATTTTTACTTTTGATTTTTTCACTTTTGTTTTAGTTTCAGGGGTACATGTGTAGGTTTGTTATATGGTAAATGCACGTCACAAGGGTTTGTTGCACAGATTATTTCATCACCCACGTACTAAGCCTAGTATCCAGGAGTTATTTTTTTCTGCTCCTCTCCCTCCTCCTGCCCTCCACCTTCAAGTAGAGCTCAGTGTCTGTTGTTCCCTTCTTTGTGTTCATGAGTTCTCAGCATTTAGCTCCTACTTATAAGTGAGAACATGTGATATTTGGTTTTCTGTTCCTCTGCTAATTTGCTGAGGATAATGGCTCCCACCTCCATCCATGTTCTTGCAAAGGACATGATCTCATTCCTTTTCATGTCTGCATAGTATTCCATGGTGTATGTGTACCACATTTTCTTTATCCAATCTATTCTTGATGAGCATTAGATTGATTCCACACCTTTGCTATGGTGAATAGTGCTGCAATGAATATTCACGTGCATTTGTCTTTATACTAGATTTTATGATAGACATCAAAAGCAATCGCAACAAAAGCAAAAATTGACAAATGGGATCTAATTCAACTTAAGAGCTTATGCACAACAAAATAAACTATCAACAGAGTAAACAGACAACCTACAGGGTGGGAGAAAACATTTGTAAACAATGTGTCTGAAAAAGGTCTAACATCCGGCACCTATAAGGAACTTAAATTTACGAAAGAAGAACAAACAACCCCATTAAAAAGAAGACAAAGGACATAAACAGAGACTTTTCAAAAGAAGATATACATGTGCCCAACAAGCATAGAGTAGATGTTTAATCACTATGTACTGAATCTTATGTAGCTGAATAAAGAATTTAATAATCACATGTTGCAATGGCTCTATGCAAAATTGCATTGTGAGGAGGTTGGGAGCAAGTAAAGCCTTGCAGAGGATGCAGAGGCAGGGAGTCAGGAGATTACGTAATCCACCCTGGGCAATGGTTCATTATCATCTGACTCCCCACTTCTCCTCTGGCCTCCTGCCGGCTAGCCCTACCTAATCTGCACACACAATCTCTTTTAACACTAATGACCATATTGGTGGTAAGAATTATTACTCATGTTTTACTGCCAACAAAAACTCAATGGATAAATTTCACTCAATAAAAAGCATTCCTCTTCTCCAACCATTAAACAGCTTCCAACTCAAAATAATCCCTCTGCTCACTTAGGCTATATCCTAGAGGTTAGCATTCTTTGCAATTCCCATCTTGTACTGAAAATTATTTTCCCGGCTGGGTGTGGTGGTTTACGCCGGTAATCCCAGCACTTTGGGAGGCTGAGGCGGGTGAATCACGAGGTCAGGTGTTTTTGAGACCAGCCTGACCATCATGGTGAAACCCTGTCTCTACTAAAACTACAAAAAATTAGCCAGGCATGGTGGTGCGCTCCTGTAATCCCAGCTACTCAGGAGCCTGAGGCAGGAGAATCACTTGAACCGGGGAGGTGGAGGTTGCAGTGAGCCGAGATTGCACCACTGCACTCCAGCCTGGACAACAAGCGAGACTCTGTCTATATCTATATACACACACACACATGCACACAAATATATATATGTATGTGTATATATATACATGTGCATATATATATACATGTGTGCATGTGTGTATTTTCCCACAGGTCTAGGAAGTTACCCTGCAAATGGGAGACTTAGCCTGATACCTGATATTCCAGAATTTCAGAGGCCTCTTTCTTCATGGCCGGTGGTTATAGTAGAGACACTTGTTGGATACATGGATAGATGGATGGGTAGATATTTGAGTATGCACAATACGGAAAGGTGAATAATGACGTCTACACATTTTTCGTATGCCCAGGTTTCAATATGATTGTGTGTCCAAGTCTGATGTATGCCTGTCGTGTTGCTTCACCACCCCACATGTTCTTACATGGATGTCTTAATACATACTCTCAGACTTTCCCAGACCTGAGAAGTAAAGGCTGAGGTAATGACCCCATGCTTCAATCCACTCCTTTACTCTTTCTGTTTGAAAGAATACAATTTTTGTCCCAAATGCTCGTTAAACTTCAGAGCTCTGAATTCACCTCAGAAACATCCGAGTCTACTTTTCATTTTATCACGTGAACTAAATACAGCAAATTCAGGACCATGCAATGTTCTCCAGGCTCTCACATTTCATTGTCCTACTAAATCTAATTGAGGCAAATAACTTTGTTTAATATACTTTAGGTTCTAGGGTACATGTGCGCAACGTGCAGGTTTGTTACATACGTATACATGTGCCATGTTGGTATGCTGCACCCATTAACTCGTCGTTTACGTTAGGTATATCTCCTAATGCTATCCTTCCCCGCTCCCCCAACCCCACAACAGGCCCCGGTGTGTGATATTCCCCTTCCTGTGTCCAAGTGTTCTCATTGTTGAATTCCCACCTATGAGTGAGAACATGCGGTGTTTGGTTTTCTGTTCTTGGGATAGTTTGCTGAGAATGATGGCTTCCAGTTGCATCCATGTCCTTACAAAGGACATGAACTCATCCTTTTTTATGGCTGCATAGTATTCCATGGTGTATATGTGCCAAATTTTCTTAATCCAGTCTGTCATTGATGGACATTTGGGCTGATTCCAAGTCTTTGCTATTGTGAATAGTGAGGCAAATAATTTTTATCTCTCTTTATGATGTAAAGCATTTCCTCTTCTTGATTTCATTTTTTCAAAGCATATATGGCCATTCAATATATCAAAAGTGAAATTTAAGGAAAAGTATCCCCTACATGTAGATAATATGGAAGATTTAAAAAAAAATAACCATATGGATTTTAATTTGGCACAAATACCATGTATTTCTATACAGGGTGAGTGAAGGTGTACACTTCTTAAGTTCACATCATTCTTCATGGTCTTATGACTTAGAATTAAACCTGAAATATCGCCTGCTGAGCTCCTTGTCCCACTTTTCTCCCACCTTCTGTATGAATAAAATCCCATTTTCCTTCTTTCATAATTCAAAGAAACTGACATATTTAATCAGAGATAATAGATTTTATTAGACCAAAGGCATGAGGAAAAGTATCCAGGTGTTATTCCTCAACTGCAATTAATAAAGTTTCATGGTGGTTCAATTCATTAGGACAAATTAAGAGTCTGTAATAAATCCTTTAATTAACTTTCTAACTTTCAGCTTTTTTAAATGATTAATGTTGCTTGTACAAAGGAGTCTACTGTGGCAGAAATGACCAGAAACATAATAAGCAAATCCAATTATTATATTGTCAAATGAGCCTGACTTCAAACTGGACTCAAAGGACCATTCTTAAAAAAATTACACAAAATAAGCTACTTAAATAAGTATCTGATTCGTGTGGGAAAAAATATCCAATAGCTTAAACAAATTTCATGGATTTTTATACATGAAATATCCTGGCTGCCTATTTATTATATAGTGGTGTTTTCTTTGTTAAGGTCAATGTTAAACTTATTTTTTGTTGCATATAAATAGATTTATATTTAATAGAATAGATATAGTAATATCTGTATAGCATTAGATTTATAGACTTAAAATTGCCTAACCACTTCACCTAAATATATTAAATATTTTACCATTACTTTCTGGATAATTAAGAACTAAATTATTTAGATAAATTACCAACCTTCATTACTTTAAAGATACAGTATTAAGGCTTTACTAAAAAAAAAAAAAAAAAAAAAAAAAAAAAAAAAAAAAAAGATATAACTTAGCTTTGTGAAAATAGCATAAAATTGTGATGTGTTTTTAGCATGGTTTTTATAAGACATTTATTTTCTTTCTGATGGTACAAGATAATATATAATTATTAATAGCATTCATCTTTACTGCTACATTTGAAAATATGTAAACCTTAGCACATAACTGGCATTCCATTTCTAACCCCTATAATGTTGATTAGAGAGTCTTGGGTTTTCTGTTACTAAAAAATTATTTTTAACTTGCTGGCATTTCTTGTTTGTTATCTTATAACCGCACTTTCCTTTAAAAAATTAATATATCTTAGTGATTTGGCAGAAAGCATAGCTATAAAAATACAATACAGCTATTTTACATTTAAATATTTTTCTTTTCTAAAAATAAATTTGGTTAGATCTGTAAAATTCGGTTTATTTTAGATCCATAAGCATTTAACATATTATAGTAAAAAAGTTCACTATCACAAAACTGCATAAAAGAATGAACTCATACTCACGGAAATGTATGTAATGAGAAGGTTGTAATTCTCAGAAGGAGTTGGTCACCAAATACAGTAACAGAAACAAGGAAGGAATTCTGTCTTCAGGAAAACTGATTATTCTGAAAAATTAAATCTGCCAATCAAGTTAGTCCTTTGCATAGTAAAGCTGTTGATAATCTAAAATCTACCTAACACAATTAGTTTAAAAGTTTGTATAACCTCCGATGGTGGTAAGTGTTGCATATAAGTATAATAAACAATGCTTGTCTGCTTTAAAAGTCAGCAGAAAACTTACCTTTTCCGTATAGCTTTTCTGGGCACACTTATTCGTTCCCAGATGTAAGATGAACAGACCTCTCCTGACCTCCATTCACTGTCACCTTCATTACATAACTTTTATGTGTTACTGAGATACAGTAACCATTACATATTTGTATCTGGGATCCTAATTATTGTGTGACCTTACAGCTCTATTTCCTATAATTTTCACATTCCATATTAGTTTTTAAATGTATATTTATTCATTCCATAAATATTTCTATTATTTCTATTGTATATACACAAATATAAGTATATATTTATATACATTTCCTTACATCAACCACATATAACAAACACCCCACTTTGGGAGGAAATGAGATGATTTAAAAGTAGCTGCTACTTGTCTCAAAGAGTTTACGACCTGGGCAGGAAGTTGGGAATCAAATAGGTAATAACTGTGCCTTGTTGAACATTGTGCACGGGGAACATGTGAAGTAGTCAGGGTATTCAGAAGGCATCGAAAGTTTTTATACTGAGGCAAGTAGCAAAATAGGAGCATCCGATTTACATTTTACAAAGGAATAGAAGACGTTGGGCTTGTAGAAATATTCAAGAAGAAGGTACCAAGCAGATAAAACAGAAACGACCTGGGTCACTCCTATAATCCCAGCACTTTGGGAGGCCAAGGCTGGTGGGCCAAGGCTGGTGGATCACGAGGTCAGGCGACTAAGACCATCCTGGCTAACATGGTGAAAACCCGTCTCTACTAAAAATACAAAAAAATTAAAAATAAAAATAAAAAAACAAAAAAAATTAGCCGGGCGTGGTGGTGGCGCCTGTAGTCCCAGCTACTCATGGAGGCTGAGGCAGGAGAATGGCATGAACCCGGGAGGCGGAGCTTGCAGTGAGCCGAGATCATCGAGCCACTGCACTCCAGCCTGGGCGACCGAGTGAGTCTCCATCAAAAAAAAAAAAAAAAAGAAACAGAAACGATCATAAGGATGGAAGTTTAAGGGGACAGAGAATAATTTGGCTTGAGAATGTAAGTCCTAGTAAAGGAAAGAATGACGGGATAGCATGCAGCAAGTGGGACTTAGTGAAAATGTTAAGCCTCTTAAGTATAAAGATAAGAAACTGGGACTCTGTTTGAGTCAAATGCTAGCTTTGTGTTCCACTGCTGACTCTTTGAAACTATAATTTTTGAAGGTTTAACTATAATTTTATATTTTCTGTAAGCTTCTGCACATTGTACTCATATACTTGGGATCCAGTGACTCCCACCTTCCTCTAGTGATGCAGTTAAAATTTTGGGAGTCATAAGTATACTGGATCCAATGTTTCTACACAGTATGAAGTCATGATAGTCAGGGTAAACCTTCAGTAGTTGGTATGCCTGCCAAAAATTTATCTAAATATACCTGGTCACTTTGCCCTACAAGTTCACTTAGAAATGTTGATAAAACAGGCTTTCCACAGAATGGTTATTTCCTTTTTAACTTGCACGAAACAAAATTTACTCTGGCAATCGACTCTTCACCTAGTATTTTGACATAAGTACCGAAACTAGAAAGTCAATGATGCACAGAAAGATTTCTGTTCCCCTTCAATAAAAATCTGGCATTATTTAATATTCAGGACCACAATTAAAAACCTCAAGTAGCCTTCCTCTGTAGTCCTTGTTTTCACTCTTCTTTCATTCAATGTTAAATGAGCAATTACTGCATACTAGATACTGTGTCAGATGACAGGACTGCCAAAAGGTATATGTCCCTGACCTCAAGGACTTCTCCTTGGGTAGAGAGTACGTGCAATGAAATAGTGATAATAAATTGTGATAAGCACTACAGCAGGGTATTAAATATTAAATACTTGCTGAAAGCCCAAAGGAAATAGTTATTGCTCCATGGGTTTGCTATTACTACTGAATGTCCATTGAATAATGTTTTAATAATCATATTAATCAGGATAAAACAATCCATTGATTCATATAAACTTCCTTTATCTCTGTGTTGGTAGGCAGCAGCAACATGTTTCACAACTATGTTGGTTTAAAGCCCTTTCTAGTAACTATAAAGTCAAGTAGAGAGTCAAAGGGAAACCTGTGTGCTATGCTTAGCCCCCAACTCCTCCTCTTTGTCAGTGAGATTATGCATCCCACGTGGTCTATTGCCTTAGATAACTAAACTGTGATGGACACGTCAATCAGACAAGAAAATTATTGGCTTATTAACAGCTTACTTTAAAAATTCTGACAGCCAGTCCCTATATTATTGGACACAGTAGTTTATGCAACATTTGCTAAGCATTTGCTGAAGATTTAATATAACTCATTATTTCAATGTCTAAGTCCTTATAAAGTCTAACTGAGAAATAGAAGTCCCAAAGCAATGAGAATTTTTATCATTCACCCTAGGTCAAAAACTGATCTTCGTAAAAATGGAATTCAAAATCTTCATTCCTCTATTGGAAAATGAAGTGAAACTCTGAAAACTTCTAATACTTTCCCCCAAATGTATCACCCTATGTTTTTCATCTTTTTATTAAGCTGGACAGAGATATTTAGCAGGACTATTATCGTTTGCTTTGCATACAAAGCATATTCCACTTGAATATGCTTATTCCAGTTGAGCAATCATTAGAGTTGGCAAATTCCTAACACTATGATTTTTGTTCTCATTGACTGTATTTGTGTGTCTCTAACACACCTTTCCATAGTTAGAAAGATAACAGAACCATAGAAGCTGACACACAGGCTTGGAATGATCCTTATCTCTCCTGTGGTAATACGATGCTGCTGCGTGACCAAGGCTCTGGGAACCTTACCTCAAACCCACATATCAACAAGATACTGGATCTTGAATAACAAATTAGGGGCCTGGGAGTGAAAAGCAGAGAAAGCACTCTTCAATAATACAAAATCACTCCTAGAGAGAGGCTTGTCCTCTGTGGGCACAATGATCTCCCTTTGGGTGCCCCTATAGACAATCGCCTTTGAATTTTGTGAAAAGTCTTAGCTATTTCTTCCAGAAGTCAAGTTCATTTCAGGAAGAGAGTTTATGATCTTCTCTTATTTTTCTGGTGACAGCTTTCTCCCCATCAAGCTACTGGGGAAAATGGTGTCTAGAAATAGATAGGTTGCTATTCCGGGGTCTCCAAACCTTCCACTCTGTCCCTCTGAACTTAATTAGTCTGTATTCTTTCTTTTCAGCGATTCTGCTCTGTTCCCCAAAGCTGTTTCTGTGAACTTCCTTTTCCTTCCTATTTTGAGATGTTATGATTTAGGAGGTTAAAAATATAGAAAAAGTACTTTATGCAAAGGTTTATAATATTTTGTTAAGTTTCCCAGGCTGGTCAATTTATAAGAGGCAAGAATTTGTGCATGGAACTGCATGCTTAAGTCAAACCAAACCTAAACCCATCCAGCAGGGGGAAAATACTCCTCTATGGTTTCTAGCTTGACAGGATATAACTAATATGGTCAAATCTCTATGTGAGCAACCTAGTTCTTTAATTAAACACTGATATAAATAAGCCCTTTAAAAGAAAAGTGACCACATTACAGATTAAAGCATTAAGACTTCTTGAATTTTCTTAATTGATGACTTCTCAAGCAGATACCATGTTTCTGTGGTAATCTAGCAATGTATGATCAGTTAGTCTTAATACATGCATGTCCTAATCCAAAATCAATTTATTTAACATATCAGATTCCTGAATATAACATCACCAATTTAGCTACAACACAGTTTGCTTTAGACATGAACCCGTATCCTAAAAATAAGTTTGGGGTATGGAGAATATTTTGTTTATGAATCTTGTACCTGCTCATGGTCCTAAATGGACTGAAGTTCTAATGCGACATAATTTCTTTCATGTTATGTTGCATGTTGCCTAAATTATTTCACAAGGTGTTGTATAGGACAACCACACCAAATAACATTTTCTTGATACAAGATCCTCAGAAAGTATGCACAAGCAACTGATAGGCAACGTCAAGGCAAATAAAATATCCATGAGGAATATTTATTTGTAGTCACATGTGTAGCCTTTGATTTATGGTATACTAGAACCACTTTCAAGTGTTTTTTTTCTATAAAAGGACTTCATCCACACACACAGGACATTTCTACCTACTAGTCCTGGTTGTAGTTGGAATTGTTCCTGTTTCAGTGGATGGCCATTTTTAAAGCTTTTAAGGAATTGCTGGAAGAATAGCATTCTATCAGAGATAGGGAGGGGGTGGAACAAGTATGGCTAGAAAAATTAAATCGATATCTTTGAGCATTTATCCTTGCGCTCTCTCCCTTTCTCCAATGACATGAATATCACATGGCATCTGTTATTTTTCACTGGGAATGTGATGGTAAGAGATATGGTTTCAGAAAAATACTATTCCCAAAGGAAAGTACTGAAAAGCAATGTAAACCCAGCCATTAAGTGAACCCCAAACCCTATACATATAGGGGATTGGAATTAGAAGTTGTATGTGGGCTTGAAGTGAGGAGGGTTGCCCATAACATCCAATACATTGGCAAAATATTTCATGCCAATCGTGCCAAAGGAAAATGCAATGGGACATTGGCATTCAACATTTTTTAATGGACGTAAATAAAATACCAATTTTTCATTTTTACAATTTGTTTTTAATGGGACAGAAAGAGGAGATGAAAGATGAAAAATTGAGAAAATAAAGTGATTATTGAAGAAGCATCATCTTACTTTGGACAAATAAACATGAAACAGATGGCTTGGGTTAAGAGGTCATAGAAAAACAAATTTAAAGTCTTAAGGCCAAAGTGTTCATGGCAAAATGCTTGTTGAGTTCTATAAGAATTCATAATCATATTAAGAGCTTTGAAAATCCTAAGGGACATCAGAGGCATACTTCAGTGACAGATCTCTCAGGTCATAAAATTAAGAAGAAAATGTCCCGACTGAAGCATTCTCAAGGAATTTCCAGATGCCTCGTCACTGTGTGTGCAGACGTTGGGGAAAGTGCCTCTGTTGTTACCTCCGGGGCATTTGGAATTTGGAGTCTGCTAGTGCAGGTGGAGGCCATCCTGAGAGTCAAATGATGAGGGTATGGTGATGGAGAGCAAAACTGGCCTGGAATAGTGGAAGCTTGAGGCCAGGAGCTACTGATTTCATAGTCCTTGGCTAGGGAATTGATTTTGTCCATGTGCCATGGAACCACATTTTAGGTTTTCAGCTGGGAGGAGGCATTTTACATTCTCATGAAATTACCCTTCATGCAATGGGGAGAATTTATTGGAATGAGATAGGCTTGGAAGCTAAATGGCCAGCCCACAGATGATGGCTTGCTGGAAAAGGTGTCAGGAAAAGGTAGGGATATAAGACAGAGCAGGAAGAAGTAGGGATATAAGACAGTGCACTGGAATGACTTTTAGATAGAGGAAAGGAGGGAACAAGAGAATATAGAGGGAAAGTCTAGATTTTAGATTGAGCTCCTGGGTGGATGGTATGAACCACTTGCTAAGAGGAGGGAGATATTGAGCGGTTGCAAATATCCGAAGACTAAAATCAAGGACTGGGTTTTGGACATGCTAACTAGATATGCCTATGGATAATAAAAAAAGAATAGCTAATATTCATCATGTTTTTCACTGCGTGCCAGTGAGAGTTTTCATCACTTTGAATTAAAATATTTTATTATGACAATAACTTTGCTATTGATATTGATATTACTATCTCCATTGTATATATGGGACAACTGAAGCCCAAAAATATTAAGTAAAAACAATCTAATGCCACATAACTAAGAAATGGCGAAGGTATAATTTTACTTGCTTACTCTGTCTCCTTATCTTTAAATACTTCATTTATACCACCAATGCTTATACTACATTATTTAGACAAGTGAGCAATTAGATAATTGCTTGAAATTCAGAAGAGAAGTCCGTACTACATATAGACATTTAGGAGTCATTGTGAGAACAGTTTCAGTGGAGCTATGACAGCCATTGCAAAGAGAAAAAAAGAAATCACATTCCCTGAAGGGACTTTGGAGCTAGGAAGATTTAGTATTTTAGTCTGGTATTGGTGTTTACTTGTTTTCAAGATGGACTATTTTTTGGCATAGGGATGAGAAAAATTTAGGAGAAAAGAAGAAGCAGGTGATCCAGGAGAGAGAAAGAATAATCGAGGGAGTACACCACCGCAAACAGCATGCAAATAGAGACAGAATTGAGGGTTTATTGGTAAAATTCAGGTCATATTGCTTTTAGTTTTTTTATGATGAAGGAGACAAGTTCATGAATTGAGAAAGTAGGGTAAAAAAGAGATGGTGTATGCATGTTCTCACTTATAAGTGGGAGTTGAACAATGTGAACACATAGACACAGGGAGGAGAACAACACACAGTGGGGGTAGGTAGAACATCAGGAAAAATAGCTAATGCATGCTGGGCTTAATACCTAGGTGATGGGTTGATAGGTGTAGCAAGTCACCATGGCACACGTTTCCCTATGTAACAAACCTACACATCCTGCACATGTACCCCAGAATTTAAAATGCAATACAATACAATAAGAAACATAGTGTGATATGTGATTGGTACACCAGACCTCTCTCTTGGTCCCAAATTCTCTCCTCAGGGATGTGGCTTCACAGATCTATTATAGCAGGTCACAACTCCATGAGATATCCATAGTGACAATATTGTGCTTGGCACAGTAAACACACACAGCCCCACCACCCCGCAGTATTACAGAATCTAACAATGGTGAGAAGCATAATGTTGTCAACCGTATAAAATACGAAAGTAAAGTCAAGTAAATAATTTTTTAACAGATCATCAAATAACACTTTCAAAATGATTGTGATTAACTGTTTAAACCATGCAACCCTGGGAAAGCAGGCTTTTCCTGAAGTGCTGAGTACAATACTGTTTAAAAAAATACAACGAGCTCATGCTAAGCACCCAGTCCCTCGTTTTACTCTCCTCATCCTAAATATTTTTACCTAATGGATTAGAATCCAGAAGATTGGATCCATTAACTTTCCAGAGGGCTTCCTGGAGAAGTGCCTCTCCCCTCAGCAGTATTCTGTGAGGATAACTGTGTCAAACATACACATTGTAATCTACATCCTTTTATTCTCTAAATTTATCTAACTAGCCTGGAATATTATTTGTGAGAAGCCACCTGTACCACCCACCATTCATAACTACATTCTAAATCATAAAAAATAGAGATCAACTTTCAAAATCTAACCAAGGTTTAGATGTCAAATTTAATTATCTTTATAAATCAGTAAGGTCTCTAGTCCATTCCTATAAGTACACCTGTATTCAGACAAGCATAGCACTGCTGTTTCTTTGGGAAATGGCAATGTCCAGTTTAGTAATTGCCTGCTATATGTGCATTCCATGTAAAAATATGTTTATTATAATTGTTTATCAAAAAGTGTCATGATTATCAAACTTGGAAAATACACATAGAATTGATTATCTGGTTTTAAAACAAAGCAAATGAATAACAAGTAGTTCTAATTCTAGAAGAATTGAATAGCTTATAAATGATGCATATGCCAAATATTTTTTCATTCCTTTATACCTCTATTTGTTCAAGAATGTCTTGATGGATAATCAACAACGTTCAAGAATATTTTGTTGAACATATTTCGTAGCTAGCTCTTATTACTTTAATAAATGAGTAAGAGTCATTAAAGAATTACTTATTTCAAGAATAGTTGGTTGAACATTGTTATAAGACATTTATTTTGTGAGCAGTTTTTGTACAATTTATATTTCCAAAATGAATCAGGCAAAAATCTGCCTTCAGAAATTAATTGCAATGATAAGAGATGCTCACAAATAATGTTAGTAATAGTCAAATTAATAGTAGTCGAAATAAGAAGCATTTCTATTATTGTATCTCTGTTTTGTTTGCTTGTTTTCTATTATAACTAATTCTTTGAACTCTAAGTCAGAGGACTTACCCTGGTTCCAGCTTCCTCAGAGTTTAAGCGTTACTGAAGAGACAATTTCTGCCTATATATTTAATTCTGAACCAGTTTTTAAGAGCTATCCTGTAATATCCAGAGGGTACTTTAGTTGTTATTATTTACCTTCTTAGAGTAGTAATCAATGAATTAACCCTCTTAGACCTATTTTGTTTCTGTGCAAAAACAGCAGAAAATGGACTTTTCCTTGATCTTATGATCAAGTCTCTAGTATATAGCTCCAATATCTGGATTCCCGCTTTATTTTTAAGTCCTTGATTCCTTTTCTTCTTATCTTTCTGTATTTTATGCAATCCTCTAACTATGGGTAAATCAAACTGTGATTTCTATTCCCACCTTTAGACGGCTGACCCTTTTTCAAGGAAATCACTCAGCCTTCCACTGCTACTCGATGAGGCATGGCGTTTGGGGGAAGGTCATGCTGCAGCTCAACAGTTTTGTTTTATGTCCTGGCTCGATATCTGCCATTTTCCATATCACTGATGACAACCCAGACCTCTCCTCCTCAAAGGACCTAACCATCCACCACCTCTTCCTCTTAGCCAGCGATCTTCCCTTGTGTTAGAAACGCTCCACACCCCTCCCCATTTTTTAAGGATGAACAGTCTCAGAGAGAAAATAAAAACTATAAGGAAACTCTCCTAAAATCTCCCCCGCCCCACATACATGCTTTGGCTTCTCCACTTATTCTGAACTCTGTTCATCTTGGTACAATGTGTTCTTATTTCTCTACCAAGTCAATCTATTTGCATGTTTCTTTTCCTTCTGTCTCCTCTGCAACCGTACTCCATCAATGTCCTCAACTTCCTCCCATGCCACACCTCTATAAGTATCTCTCATCCTTAAATCAAACTCTCTTAAATTTGTGTTGCTTTTAGCCACGTCTCTGACCAGTTCCTACATAATCTTTCAACTCTCAAAGTAGGGACATCTCCCCCAAAAGTGTCATCCAATCTCTTCTCTATGCTGTCTCTAGAAGCACTCTATGCCTGCTCTCTTCCCCACCAATTTTCCAATACTACATAGTCTGGCCCTGTTACATTGAAATGATCAGTTTATGTAGCTGTAGCCTCAAAAAGACCATGATGGATCAGAGAAGGAGACTCTGTCATGCTCGTTACTGTGTAATATTTCAGCCCAGGGCACTGTATGTGAGAGGGAGCTAGTTTCATGGTCATTGAATTGAAGGATACAACTCCATGTGATTTTCTTTTCTTTTCTTTTCTTTTTTTTTTGACAGAGTTTCGCTCTTGTTGCCCAGGCTGGAGTGCAGTGGTGTGATCTTGGTTCACTGCAACTTCCGCCTCCCGGGTTCAAGAGATTCTCCTGTCTCAGCCTCCCGAGTAGCTGGGATTACAGGTGTGTGCCACCATGCCCGGAAAATTTTTGTGCAGGGTTTCACCATGTTGGCCAGGCTGGTCTTGAACTTCTGACCTCGTGATCTGCTGGCCTCAGCCTCCCAAAGTGCTGGGATTACAGCCATGAGCCACCATGCCTGGCCTCTATGTGCTTTTGAAATTGTCTCAAATGCCCATGCTAATACAAAATAAAACTTGTTGTCCTCTGCATTAGTCCCGGTTTGCAACATTACGTCCAACATGGAGGGTAATATTTATCAAGGGAAGCAGACATAACGTAACAGGAGATAGTAACTGAATTTTTATTAATTAAGGGGAAAAGTGAAGAGGATGAGAAAAAATGGTACAAAGCCACATATCTGAGAAGTGCAGAGGTCACAGTTGAGAATTATTTTGTAAGACAAAATGTTGGAGAGACAAGAACTTAATCAAATGAAGACGCTGAATCAGATAGATCCAGTCAAACACCAAGATGATTGACAATTGGAGTATGTTTGGGGTCCAGTTAAATGAATGACCGTGAAAGGCGACCTTAACCTGGAAATGCTTGTGCTAGATGGGTTGTCTCCTTATTTTTTTGTGTGTGAGTGCTGCTACCATTTACCTAGCTCCCCCAATGAGAAGGTCATGCAATATGAGTTCTCCATTTTTCCACCTGCCTTCTTATATCCAATCAATTATTACATCCTATGAACTCTCTCTCACTTGTCAATATTCTTCTCTAGCCCACTCTGCTGCTTCAGTTCAGACACGTGTCTTATTATGACCACACAATAAACTCTCTGCCCCTTTAGCTAATTCTTCCTACTCCTTCCAGAGTGGTCTTTCTGATACACAAATACAATTGTGCTAAAAAAAAAAAAAAAAA
>NW_012101476.1:6257340-6267258 GCF_000951045.1 Mandrillus leucophaeus
GTCTCTACTAAAAATACAAAAAATTAGCTGAGCGTGGTGGCAGGCGCCTGTAGTCCCAGCTACTCGGGAGGCTGAGGCAGGAGAACGGCCTGAACCCGGGAGGCAGAGCTTGCAGGGAGCCGAGATCACGCCACTGCACTCCAGCCTGGGCGACAGAGCGAGACTCCGTCTCACATAAATAAATAAATAAATAAATAAATAAATAAATAAATAAAGTCTCCAATGTCTTCGCTGCATTCTCGTTTCCAAAATGTCTGTGTAATGTTTTTGATGCTAAATACTTGCTTAGTCAGTTCTTACGCTTTTGGCGATGTTTAGTGGAGGGACAGACAGCCTGTAGCACAAGATGAAAGTCTTTTCCAGACTGTTGTCAAAAAAATGCCAAAAAGGGGAGAGGGAAATAGTCTATTAAAATAATATAGTATGGTCCTATTTAGGCAACAGTATTAATATTGTAGAGAGAAGCTAACTGGGAGTGAGGATAGATAAACACACTGGATCGAAATCAGAGTAGTATTTGGGAATAGACTTTTTTTTATATATATTCATAGAGTTATTTTTACTTCTGAAAGTAGCATGTGGAATTAATCATTTGAATCATCGTGACTAAGAGGAGAATAATCACAAATAGAGAGTAAGTTGTTTCTTAGATGAGTCTCCTTTAACCCTTTTTGGGAAGTTAAGGGAAAACTTTTCATAGCTGCAATGTAATAGAGTACATCTGGATTGGTAAATGCTAGATAATCAGGATTGAAAATCTGACACACAAAATAGGCTGGTTTAACTCCTCAATTAATGGCTATAGATATCATATGTGACCTACTATCTGAGGCATTAACACTTGACATGAGATCCACTCACATGAAACCAAATCTCTGACCCTTATTTCTGGGGTAACAGAAGCTGTAGGAACTTGTAATGGTGTGTAAACTCAGTATTTTTTAAAAGGAGAAATAATTAAAAGAAATATTCTAGTAGTGCCACATTTCAACTTTGCATGCATTTTTTAAATGTAAAAAGTTGCCAACATCATTTCTATGCCGGGTGTCTGATGTGTTTGTGAGTAAAGACTGCCTTTGTCTTTTTCTTCTTTTTAAAGAAATAAACTTCCACATTTTGAAGTTACCAGTGAGTCCTTAGTGTCCTGTATCTCACGTAGGGATTTCCCCAGTGAAAGATAATCTATTTCAAAGGCTTTTTATTCTGTGGAAATACATTTTATTGTTGATAAGAACAATTATAAAATAATTCTGAAGAGTATTCTTTATAAGAAATGTGGTACTTTAGCTAAACCACAGCCATGAATTAGATTTAGTTTTGTGAGTTAAAACACAGACCCAGTTGAACTGTTTTACCTACTTGTTAATGACAGAGAGCCATCCAATCTATAGACAACAGGAAATATCAATCACTAGATGCACATAGATTTTTTTCTATAACATCAACCATTAAATTTAGTACCATATTTTGATCAATTTATTTAGGATATCTCATTTCTACAAATGCTGAGAAACAATATGCAAATTAATATCTTAGTATTTGATTTAAAAAATTTATGTTGGAAGGTTGGTATTAATTTTCTATCCAAAAATTCTGCTTTGCGAACAATTTTGCTTCTTATGAAACAGTAAATTTTGGAGATCCCCTTTAAAAGACCAATGGTCTGAAGAAGATTGAAAGACTTAAAAAACTGCTTTTCAAATTGGGGGGGGAAATGTAGGCTTTAAAAACTGGGAAAAAAAAGTTTTTTGCTTTTTTTTTTTTTTTGCATCTGAACTCTGCTCTAAATTTCTACTATAGAGTTATATTAGGTATTATGACTCAGGGTAAATGTTTATCTCTCTCATAAGCCTTTTTGGCAAAAACCCAGCATCAGATTCCATATGAAAACAGAGAAGGAAATGTGCATATAGAGGGCTGGGGAGATTGTATTTGTTTGACGTAGCCTCAATTAGAACCATAGGTAAAGATGGTAAAGTTTTGTAATGATTTTGTGACAAACTTCCCATGTGTTATGCACATTAAGAAAAAATAGAGCTTGACTTAGTATGAATTTTTTCATGTGGCAGTCGTGTCCAATCTAAACATTTCTGAGTATTAACTTTGGTTAAACATTGTAACATTTTTTTTTATGTAAATGAATGAGACAAACAAAACTTTAATGTTGTGGGTGGATATCTCTATCCGTCTTTCTTTGTTAAAGTTCCAAATGCTAGTATAATAAAAAATATTCATTTGCCAAAAGGGACCACTGTGCTAAGTACAAAAAGACATTAGTCTTTGGTGAGAAACAAGCCAGAAGGCACAGGATTGGCTTTTTGGGTGAAAAGGGACAAACCTTCATCTATTTTTTTCTGTCTAAGTGTTCCAATGACAAATTTTACATGATGATTAATTTTCAGAGAGGTCTGGTAATCTTTTTTCCCGTGCTTTTTCTCCCTATAGTGTATTTCACAACGTATTTTTAAACCTGAAATTATAGTGGGATTCATTCTAAATTCATTTATTTTTGTATTGAACATGAAATTGCCATGCATTTGTTAGACCTATGTTGAGATAGATCAAATAAGATAAGTTTTGCAAATGCTTTTCATTAATAATTAAATTTTAATAAAATTGAAGATGTAAACTAGCAGGAATTATAACATTGATCTGCCTTTTACGTTTATAAACTAATTAGGTGTTGCAAAACTTCAAAGTCCATAGTACATTTGTTAATTTAAGTAGTGTATTCTCTTTTTTTCTCCCTCATCCCCTCGAGCATTTATCCTTTGTGTTACAAACAATCCAGTTACACTATTTTAGTGATTTTTAAATGTACAATTAAATTATTATTAACTAAAGTCCCACCGTTTGACTCTCAAGTACTGGGTCTTATTCATTCTTTTTTTTTTCCTTGAGATGGAGTCTCACTCTGTCGTCCAGACTGGAGTGCAGTGGCACGATCTCGGCTCACTACAACCTCCGCCTCCCAGGTTTAAACAATTCTCCTACTTCAGCCTCCTGAGTAGCTGGGATTACAGGCACCCGCCACCACACTGGCTAATTTTTGTGTTTTTAGTAGAGATGGGGTTTCACCATGCCGGTCAGGCTGGTCTAGACCTCCTGACCTCGTAATCCGCCCGCCTCGGCCTCCCAAAGTGCTGGGATTATAGGCGTGAGCCAGGGCACCCGGCCTTATCCATTCTTTCTAACAATTTTTTTTTTTTTTGGTACTCATTAACCATTTCCATCTCTCTGCCCCCAACCCATCACTACCCTTCCCAGCCTCTGATAACCATCATACAACTCCCTATCTTCATGTGTTCAATTATTTTGATTTTTAGATCCCACAAATAAGTGAGAACATGTGATATTTGTCTTTCCATGCCTGGCTTATTTCACTTAACATAATGTCTTCCAGTTCCATCCATGTTGTTGAAAACGGCAGGACCTCATTCTCTTTTATAGCTGGATAGTACCCCAATTGTGTATAAGTACTGCATTTTTTGGCGGGGAGGATGTGCTTTAATGAAAATTTTGTTTCATTTTTTTCAATTTCTGTGTCTGTGTGTTGGGTTACAATGTAAAATATATTTCTTACATTGAGTCTCAGTAAAACAAAATAAAAACCATTTGAAAGCCACTATGTTAAAAGATGGAAAAGAGTTCATGGAGACAAACAAGCGAGGATAATGACTATATTTTTGGCAAAGGCGGAGGTCGAAAGATGGAAACGTGTTGAAGGACAGAGTAGCTCACTATCTGGATGAGAGATGTCAATAGAGGCGTGAGATAAGGCTGTAAAAAGGAAGATGAGGTGAGGAAAGTGGGAAAATATAGAGGACTTGAAATCCAAGTCAAAGATTACAGGTTTTATTCTAACATGTAGAAAGGCATTGTAGATTTTCGGACAGGGAAGGAACAATAACAGAGTTACAATACTGCATTTTCTTTATGCATTCATCTGTTGATGAACACTTAAGTGGTTTCCAAATCTTGGCTATTGTGGACAGTGCTGCAACAAGCACTGAGTGCAACAAGTGGGAGTGCAGGTATCTCTTTGATATACTGATTTCCGTTCTTTTGGATACATACCCAGCAATGGGATTAGTAGGTTTGGATGGTAGCTCCATTTTTAGTTGTTTGAGCAACCTCCAAACTGTTCTCTGTAGTGGTTGTACTAATTTATATTCCTATCAACAGTACACAAGAGTTCTCTTTTCTTCACATCCCCACCAGCATTTGTTAGTTGCCTGTGCTTGTGGGATATGACTCAAAAAATTTTTGCCTGGACCAATGTCCTGGAGAGTTTTCCCAGTCTTTTCTTGTAGTAGTTTTGTAGTTTGAAATCTTAGATTTAAGTCTATAGTACATTTTGATTTTATTTTTGTGTAAGGTGAAAGATAAGGGTCAAGTTTCATTCTTCTACATATGGGTATCCAGTTTTCCCAGCACCATTTATTGAAGAGACTGTCTTTTACTCAAAGTATGTTCTTGGCACCTTTGCCAAAAATGATTTCACTGTAGGTGGGTGGATTTGTTTCTGGATTCCGTTCCATTGGCCTATGTGTCTTTTTAAATGCCACTACCACACTGTTTTGATCACTTTCACTCTGTAGTACAATCTGAAGTTAGGTAATGTGATTCCTCCAGTTCTTTTTGTTCAGGATGGTTTTGGCTGTTCTGGATCTTTCGTGAGTTTGTATAAATTTTAGGATCGTTTTTTCTATCTCTGATCTTTTTAATGTATTGTTGAATTCAGTCTGCTGGTATTTTGTTGAGGATTTTTGCAGCAACACTTGTCAGTGATATTGGCCTGTAGTTTTCTGTTTTTTCATGTGCCTTTAAGTGGTTTGGGTGTCAGGGTAATACTGGTTTTGTAGACTGGGTTTGGAAGTGGTCCCTGCATCTCTACTTTTCAGAACAGTTTGAGTAAGAGAGGTATTGGTTTTAATAAATGTTTGGCAGAATTCAGCAATGAAGCTGTTAAGTCCTGGGCTTTTCTTTAATGGAAGACATTTTATTATACATCATTCTTGTTATTTGTTATTAGTCTGTGCAGATTTTGCATTTCTTCATGGTTCAATCTTGGTAGATTGTATGTGTCTAGGAACTTATTAATTTCTTCTCTATTTTCCAACTTACTGAAATATAGTTGTTCATAGTGGTCACTAAGAATCCTTTGAATTTCTGCAGGATCAGTTGCAATGTCTCTTTTTTCATCTCTGATTTTATTTACTTGAGTCTTCTTTCTTTTTTTCTTATTTAGCCTGGCTAAAAATTTGTGATTTTTGTTTTATCTTTATGAAAAACCAACTTTTGTTTAATTGATCTCTTGTATTGTTTTTCTTAATTTCAAGTTCATTATTTCTGCCCTAATCTTTATTTTTTCTTTTCTTCTAGTATTTTTTGGTTTGGTTTGCCCTTGCTTTTCTAGTCATTGAAGATGCATCATTATTTATTTATTTGAAGTTTTTCTTGTTTATTAATGTAAGCACTTATAGCTATAAATTTGTCTCTTATCACTGCTTTTCCTGTATCCCATAGATTTTTGTATATTGTGTTTCCATTTTCATTTGTTTTAAGAAAATTTTCAGTTTCCTTCTTAGTTTGTTCAGGATCATATTGTTTAATTTTTATGTGTTTCTATGGTTTCCAAAATTTATCTTGTTTTGATTTCTAGTTTTATTCCTATGCAGTCTGGGAAGATGCTTCATATTATTTCAATTTTTTGAATATTTTGTGATCTAACATATAGTCTGTCCTTGAAAACCATCCATGTACTGAGGAGAAAACTGTATTCTGCAGTTGCTGAATGAAATGTTCTGTGAATATCTATTAGGTCACTTTGTTCCATAGTGCAGTTTAAGTCTTACGTTTCTTTGTTGATTTTCTATTTAGGAACTCTGTTGAATGTTGAAAATGGGGTGTTGAAGTCTTCAGCTATTATTGTATTGGGGTCTGTCTCTCTCTTTAGCTCTAATAATATTTGCTTTATATATCTGGATGCTGCAGTGTTGGGTGCATATATACTTAAAATCCTTATATCTTCTTCCTTCATTGATCCCTTTATCATTATATGATGACTTTATTAGTCTCTTCTTACAGTTTTTGTTTTGAAATCTATTTTGTCTAAAGTAAGTAGAGCTAACCCCATTCTTTTTTGATTTCCATTGGCATAGAATATGTTTTTCCATCCCTTTATTTTTAGTCTATGGTAATTTTTATAGGTAAAGTGCGTTTTTTGTAGGCAACAGATTAATAGGTCTTCTTATTTTTATCCATTCAGCCATTCAATGTCTTTTGATTGGATAATGTAGTCCATTTACATTTAATGTTGTTATCAATGTTATTGATAAGCAAGGACTTACTCCTGCCATTTTGTTATTTGTTTTCTGGTTGTTCGTGGTCTTCTCTTCTCTCTTTCCTATCTTCCTTTCAGTGAAGGTGATTTTCTCTGGTTATATGATTTAGTTTCTTGCTTTTTATGTTTCGTGTATTCATTGTATGTTTTCCAATTTGAGGGTACTATGAGGTGTGCAAATACTACCTATAACCCATTATTTTAAACTGAAGACAACTTAACTTTGCATAAACAAAGAAACATGCAAAAAGAAAAATAATAAAACCTCTTCAACATTGTCCCCGCTTTTTAACTTTTTAATTGATTCTCTTTATATCTTATTTTACAATCTATGTCTTGAAAAGTTATTGTAGTTATTACTTTTGATTTGTTCGTCATTTAATCTTTCTGTTCACGTCAACAGTAGTTTACACACCACAATTGTTATACTATTCACACACAATGTTATACTATTCTAAGTTTTTCTGTATGTTACTTTCACCAGTGAATTTTATGTCTTCAGATGATTTCTTCTTGCTCATAAACATCCTTTTCTTTCAGATTAAATATCTCTCTTGAGCATTTCTTGTAGGACAGATCTGGTGCCAATGAAATCCCTCAGCTTCTGTTTGTCTGAGGAAGGTCTTTATTTCTTCTCTATGCCTAAAGGATATTTTTGTGCTCTCACTCCCCAAAGTGAACAGATTCTCTCATGTGTTGCAAGTCCACTGCCAGAGGATGTGGAAGGGGTGGCATTGGCAATTCAAGACTGTTTCTCCACCTTTTCCCATGCCTCTTTTGGTGATACAAAGTTAAAACCCAGTTGTGTGATTGCTCACCTGATTTTCAGTTCTTGTAATGGTCCTTTTCTGTGTGCAGATAGTTGTTAAAATTTGGTGTTCCAGTTCGAGGAGGGGGATCATAGGTGTAGACTTCTCTTCCGCCATCTTCTCCATCATCGCTAGGCAATGTATTTTCATTTAAAATACACCAAAGGATTTGTCATATAATCCATGACTTGACTTGTGTGATGGACATAGTTGAGACATAAATGTGTGCAATAACTGTGGGAAGGGGTGTTGAAAATTGGGACTGAGCTCTAAATGAAGCGGTTATGATTTATAGAATGTGACCTGCTGAAGCTACATGGCATTTTTTTATAAGCCCAAACCATGGTAACTGTAGTAACTGTGGTTACCATAGTTTTAGTTAGATTATAAACAAAGAAAAGTACTAACTGATGAATAAACTTGGTACTCTCGATGAACAGTTTGACCCAATTTTTTGTTATTTTCAGAACATGCTTAACTGACTTTCTGGTTAATAACTGGTAATGCTTTTGCAGGCACAAAATGTTATAAGATACACTATTAGGAATAATTTGAAATATGAAGAAACAAGGAAGATAAGTAAGTGTTGGAGAGAGGATTTTGATTCCATTTTAGAGATAAGAAGTTTCAGGCAATGGTGAGATACGTAAGTTGAGATGTCAGGTCAGCAGTTAGACATGTAAGTGTGCTTAAACATATATGTATTTAATTTAATATGAATGATTGGTTTCATTCAATTTGTTATAAAATTGAAAGGTTGCCTCCATCTTCCTTTCATCAGTTCATCTTGCATATTTGTAAAATTATTAACTCTTCATCATATAACTCTGAAGAGTGGAAATGATTATACCTTCCACTAATATGATGAGATTGATTGAGTTGATGAATGATCTATTATGGCTTACAGTAAGAACACGGTAAATTCAAATTATTTAAAATTATTTGGAAATTAGAGCATCTCTTTCATGCTATTGTAATATGCTTAGTAAATAAATAAATACAGTGATAAATTAACTAAATATATTTAATGATTATTAATCAGATTGGCTCTAATCTTGCTATTTGTTCTCTACTTGCCTCATTTATTCTTCGTTCCCTCTATTCTTTTCTTTAGTTTTTTGGATTAATCAATTATGATTTCATTTTATCTCTTTTATTGGCTTATCAGCTATAGCCTTTTGTAGCATTTTTTTGTCGTTACAGTATACAGCCTTAGTTTATCACAATTTGACTTTAAGAATATTATACCACCTTTTATATATAGTAACCTTGTAAGAGTAAACTATATTTGTTCCTTCCTAGTGCTTATGAAATTGTTGTAATTCACTTGGTTCCTACATGTTATGTATCTCACACATATCTATTTTTGTTTTAAGCAGTCAGTTATATATCAAAGGGATTAAAAATAAGGAAAAGTATTAAACTTACTTACGTATTTACCATTTTCAGTGAACTTAATTCCTTTGTGTAGATTAAGGTTTGTAGTGCAAGTCATCCAGTAATAGATTTTTCAGTTCTTATATGTCTGAAAAAATATTCAACCTTTGTGTTTGAAAAACATTTCACTGGGCATATAATTCTAGTTTTACATTTTTTTCTTAAAATGCTGAAATATATAATTCCATCTCTTATTGTTTACTGGTTTTCATCGACAACTTTTCTCTTCATCACTGATTGTAATTTTTCATGACGCCCTTCAATCTAATTTTCTTATGCTTCCTGTGTTTGAGGTTCATTGAGCTTCTTGTATCTTTGAGTTTATACTCTTCATTAACCTTTTAAATATTTGGTCATTAGTTTTTCAAATATATTTTTATGTTCACATTATCTCTCCTCTGTTTCAGAGACTCCAAATACATGTGCGTTCAATCACTTGAAGTTGTCACTCAATTTTCTGAGGTTGTGTATTTTAGTATATTTTCTCTGTGTTTTGAGTAGTTTCTATTGCCATGTCTTCAGGTTCACAAATATTTTCTTCTGTGGCATCTAATCAGCTGTTAATCCCATCCATATTAATTCCCTATCACCACCATATCATATGGCTGTAAATTTAGTGACTTAAGACAAATTTATAATCTTACTGTTCTGGACCTCAGCCGTCTAACAGGCATCTTATTGGGCTAGCATCAAGTTGTTGGCCAGGCTGCGATACTTTTGGAGGGCTTTAGGAGGGAATTGTTTTCTTGCCTTTTTCATCTTCTAAAGACCACCCACTTTTTTTGACTTGAGACCGCTTTCCTCTTCTTTTTTTTTTTTTTTTCCAGACAGATTCTCACTCTTGTCACCCAGGCTTGAGTGCAACAGTGGGATCATGGCCCACTGCAACCTCTGCCTCCTGGGTTCAAGCTATTTTCCTGCCTCAGCTTCCCGAGTAGCTGGGATTACAGGTGCCTGCTACCACGCCTAGGTAATTTTGTATTTTTAGTAGAGATGAGGTTTCACCATGTTGCCCAGGCTAGTCTTGAACTCTTGACCTCAGGTAATTCGTCCACCTCAGTCTCCCAAAGTGCTGGGATTACAGGTGTGAGCCACCGCACCTGGCCCCTGCCTTCTTCTTGAAAGACGATCATAAAGTTACCCTCTGATCCAACTCTCTGTGTCACATTGAAGAAAGAAAGAGAGAGAGAGAGAAAGAAAGATGAAAGAGAGAGAAAGAAAGACGAAAGAAAGAAAGAGGAAAGAAAGAAAGAAGAAAGAAAGAAAGAAAGAAAGAAAGAAAGAAAGAAAGAAAGAAAGAAAGAAAGAAAGAAAGAAAGAAAGAAA
>NW_012101476.1:6267308-6309808 GCF_000951045.1 Mandrillus leucophaeus
AAGGAAAGAAAGGGGAAAGAAAAGAAAAGAAAAAAGAAAAGAAAAACGAAACGGAAAGAAAGAAAGAAAGGAAGAAAGGAAGAAAGGAAGAAAGGAAGAAAGGAAGAAAGGAAGAAAGGAAGAAAGGAAGAAAGGAAGAAAGGAAGAAAGAAAGAAAGAAAGAAAGAAAGAAAGAAAGAAAGAAAGAAAGAAAGAAAGAAAGAAAGAAAGAAAGAAAGAAAGAAAGAAAGAAAATAGTGAAAGAAAAAAGTCTGTTTCTCTACCTACCTTTTTGACTTTTAAGAAAGAGAGTAGAGAGAAAGAAAGACCTGTTTCTCCACCTCCCTCTTCGACTTTTAAGTACAGTTGTGATCACATTGGACCCACCCAAATAATTGTGGAGAATATTCCCATTTCAAAGGCTTTAACTTAATCACATCTGCAAAGTTTCTTATACCATGTACAGTAACATATTCACAATTTCTGGTATTAGAATATGGCCCTCTTTGGGGAGCCATTGTTTGACGTGCCACACCATTGGATATGTTTTGTAATATGTGAATTTAACCTCTACAGGTTTGATTTGGACTTTATCTTCTGCATCTCTACTGAAACATGCTCAGTCTTTCCTCTGCCTTCTTAAACATGTGGAGTACAGTTACGATAACTGTTTTCATGTCCTTGTTTACTATCATCTGTGTCATGTCTGGTTCTCTTTTTGTTGACTGATTTTTATTTTCAGGTTGAGCAATAATTTTTGTTTTTTTAATACCTAGCATTTTTTATTGAATGCCAGAAGTTGTGAATTATACTTTATTCAATGCTGGATATATGTGTATTTTTTTAATTATTGAGCTTTCTTCTGGAAATGGATAAGTCAATTGGAAACAATTTGAAACTTTTGAGACTTGCCTTTAACCTTTTAAGGTTATCAGAGAAGCCTTATTCTAGAGGTAAATCTCCCTCTCTACTGAGGCAAGATGCTACTAAGTACTCTAACTAATGTCCTTTGAATTACAAAATTTGTCATTCTAGATGAAGGGAAAAAATTATATGTGTTGTTTTTGGTGTGTTTTCTTTTCTTTTCTTTTCTTTTCTTCTTCCCAGTCTTGGGTAGACCCCTCCCTGCTACCCATGGCTATAAATCACTGTAATGTGATTAAGTTAAAGCCCTTGCATGCCCTTCTCAGTACTCAGCCAAAGGCTTACAAGAGATCCTCTAGATGTCTGGAGTGCCCTTGCTGTGTGGCCCCTCTTCTCTTCACCACTCAGCCCTGAACACTCTGGTTGCCTTGGCCTCCATAAATTCCTAATTCCATCTCTCCAACTCAGGGAGACCTTTAGGCTCACTTGAACTCCTCCTCTCTGACTCTGGTCTGGGAAATCTCACCAGACAATAAATGGTGGGTCATCTTAGTGCTTGACTTACTTGTTCCACCCTCTCAAAAATCACTGCTTTGTGCTGTCAAATATCCAATGTCTAAAAAAAGTTTTTCTATATATTTTATCTGTTTCTGATTTCCCATTCTTTAGTGTTTTAGGCTGAGGGATAAATTCAATCTCTGTTATCCCATCATGATTGAAACTATGAGTCTTTCTATTCTTTCATTCCAATATGAGAGCTGATTTTCAACACATTTGATGCATTACATCCTAGGAACCCTCCAAGAAAAGGGACTGGGGAGGCGTACTATTTGGTGTCTTGGGAGGATTTTATTCTCTACGTAGTATATCTTTAATAACTTTGTAATTGGTACAGATTTATTATAAAGATTCCAAATTCAAACTTTAGAAGGAATGCCTGTCAGGAGGATTATAGCATGGAGAGTGACATGTGAAATGGAAGTATTCACACTAGAAGTGTTTGGATGCTGTTGCTTTAAAGGGAAGCAGTGCAATTGACCTGGTTGGCACCGGGGAAACAGGAAGAAGGGCTGCTGGGAGACCAGATCCAGAGAGCTGGGAATTAGGACAGCTGCTCTTTTTGTTTAAGCTGCCACTGGCCTTGCCAACACATGGGAGCCTCTCGCAAATCATGCAAATTTCAGGGTCTTTATGATGCCACCTTTGATTCATGCAGGCGAAGCAAAGGAGAGAAAACACTTAGGTGTCAGTGCGTGTGTGCTTCCATAAACACACCCAGAGACACATGTGTGCACTCCATTGCAAGATTTGGCCAGGATTGCCTAGCTGCTAAGTCATGTGAAAAGAGGTGTGAAAGGAGAGCAGAGCTGCTCTCACACCACTGAGCCCGATGGCCTGAGGGAAGTGGACAGTTTGAATTTCCCCGGGAGAATTAGGGCAATGTATCACCTAGAATGACCAGCTGCTCTGCGCTATTCAGGGACCCTGGAGATCTGCTCTTAAGGCATGCATTTCTCTGACTTTGCCAACACTCATTGGTTTCCCTTTTTTAAATGCCAACGGCACTCACATTATGTCCCACACGATTTAGCACACAATTGCCTCGTTTATAGTTATTTATTTATTTATTTTTAGCTGTTTCCTGTTGAAAAGTGTTGTCACTTCAATCAAATGGAATGCTTCATGAGGAGAGGACTTGCGTGTGATACCTTTATTGCACCATAGCAGCCCGACTGCCCCCGATCTTGGGTGATCCCTCTAGGAAACTAGATTATTGGTTATGGTCCAATAGGTAAAGCTTCGATTGGTTTGCTAGAGAAGCCACAGTTATTTGTTTAAAAATGATTTTTTAATGATTTTTTAAAAAATTAATAGACATTTAATTATTTGGCAAAATATCAGGGAATGAAATAGAATAAATAGGCTTGTGAATAGCGTTTCAATAAAATAAAAGTTTCATAATCCTACTGCTTATTTGTACATTTTAACCAATTTGTACACAAGTGTCATACTGGCAGATTTGATGGCCTCAGCAATGGGAAGGTGGTATTCTATAAGGTATTTATGTTCAATTCTTTGCTTGCTTTAATGTGATTATTATAGACAATAACACTTACATCATTTTGATCTTTAATGTTACAGTTTTCAGACTTTACTCTCTTCATTTGCATTTGACAATACAACATATCATAATGGTGACAATGAAAATATATTTAAGAAATGTAAACAACAACTCAGAAAAGGCATTGAAAACACTAACTGAGGCCGGGCACAGTGGCTCACGCCTGTAATCCCAGCACTTTGGAAGGCTGAGGCGGGTGGATCACGAGGTCAGGAGATCGAGACCATCCTGACTAACACAGGGAAACCCCGTCTCTACTAAAAAAATACAAAAAAATTAGCCAGGTGTGGTGGCGGCTGCCTGTAGTCCCAGCTACTTGGGAGGCTGAGGCAGGAGAATGGCATGAACCCTGGAGGCAGAGCTTGCAGTGAGCCGAGATTGCACCACTGCACTCCAGCCTGGGCGACAGAGCAAGACTCCATCTCAAACAAACAAACAAACAAAAAAACAAAAAAACAAAAAGAAAAAACCCAAAACATTAACTGAAGTAAACCTTACCTGTTGATAGCCTATTAGCTAGGATTAACTAATCAATTTTCTTGGCTCATGAGGAACATTTCAATATGTGAGTTATTAAGAGATTTCTTCTTCAAGAGGGCAGATAAGACACATTTGTACATCTTGATGTATTCTGTGAATTCCATTAGATTGATCATGAAGAAATAAAGGAATAAAATAAGTACAGAAGACAACTGGAAAAAAAGCTTAAGTAGCATTTCCAGCAATATGATGAAACACACACACACATACACACATGAGAAAGACCAACAGAAAGAGAACAAATGCTGTGAAAAGGGAGTTCATAGAGATTAAAAGTAAACTGCCAAATAAAAGCTTCACTATCGACTTGGAAGATAAACACAAGAAGTGAGGATATGTAGCACAGTCTGAAACTACAAGGTGAAACGTAAAAGACATAAATATTCTCTTTGTCTATCACCAGGAAATCCAGTGTTAGGTTACTAGGAATTCGAAGAAGAAAACAGAGAAAATGGATGGAAAACACATCGATGAAATAATATATACTATTCAGTATAAATGACACTAAAAAATTGAACTGCAAAGGGCCACTGACTACCGTCTCCTACGGACTAAATAGCTCCATATCAAGACACGGTACTGAGAACCAACTGGTAGACCACTGAGAAGGTCGATGGTGTGGAGTGATACGTCACAATATATTTTATCGTAAGATGAGAAATAAATGTGTAGAGAAATAAAGGTCTATACTCAAATATTACATAAGCCAAAAAGTTAATTCTAATAATGAGCATCAAAATGGTAATGTAAATAAATATTTGTGATCCTTTTACTTCAATGAAAAATACCCACCTTTACCTGAAATCATGATGAATAGTTTATATAGAACTTTAAACATTTAGAGATGTATACTCAACAAATTAATTGTTCTTATCATTTCTCATTCTGAAACACTAAGGTTTTCCTACATACATGTCATTTGTAATAATGAAAAACTTCTTTAAATATGTTATATGCTATACATGTTATATAGTATATATGTAGATATATAGACATAGTGCACTATATAATGCATTGGTATATATATTATATATATAGTGCACTATGTCTATATATCTGTATCTATAGTGCATTTTACATACATACATATTGCATTGAGAAACTCAGTTTTTCATCTGTAAAATGGGCAGAATAATGGTACTAATCTTATATGATGACGCTTAGAATTAAACGCACCAATACATACAAAAATGGGGCAAGGCCTGGCATTGAGTAATTGTTTTGTAAGGGTTAGGTATTATTTTTCGAACATTGCAAGAAAGCCAATATTTTTCTATTTCAGAGGATATGGTGGTTGTGAAAAACAGAACTTTAAAGTATAAAAACAGAAATAAAATATGTGAAAACATCCAGAGGAAGGCTGGAGTCATGTAGGACAGAATGGTTTTACCTTTTCATTTAAGACCTTTTGAACTATTTAATTTTTAACCATATTCATATATAGGTAAAATTACTTCCTTGAAAATCGTTCCCATTGAATGCGTTTGTTTATGCTGGATCTCTTAGTGTGCCTGTACATAGTAAGCATTGAGTAAATATTTGTAGATTATGAGAAAATAATCTGTAGAATCTTAATTATCTATCTTACTCTCTCACCATTGACTTTGAAAATACATTTCTACTGTACTTTGAGAGCATAGATTAGTGAACTTTTTATACTGCAACAATAACTTGTTTCTTTCTTTACTTCAACAATTGAAATGCTATACAGAGATAAAATTATCATCCGTTCATTGCAGCCAGCAGGTTTTCTTCTGTTTCAGAACTTAAATCTTCTGCCATTTTTTCTATATCGCTTATGAATCTTTCTGAGAAAGAAATGCATTACATGATCAGAAACTGGCTCATCATCCGGAATCCTGCCCAGTTCTGCCATGAGCTTCATGGTTTATCATCAGGTCGCTCACTTGTTTCTGCACAGAATTTGGGAACGAAGATGACCCCTCTTCTGATTCCTTACCGTGAAGGAATAGAATGAATTTCTGCCACAGATCTTCGTGGAAGAAGAACTGAGCTGGGTTCCTATCTGTATCATTTACTGCGTAACTTTCTCTAAGTTACCTAAACAATCTAAAACTTAGAGTTGTTTTTTTTTTTTCTTTTTAATTGAAGGTGGGAATAGAGAGGAGTAATTATGTTTAAAAAGTTGTTGTGGGCTTTAATTGAAATAAATACTTGCAAGTGAATTGTTTGTTGAGTGATAAAGCAATGCCAGCACCTAGCCCAGACTTAATCACAGCAATGCCAATTATTATTCTGCTTAAAGAAGATAAAACAGCAAAATCTGGAAAAGTCATAACTAACAATCATGCAATATCAGCTCTAGAACATTCCATCTGTCATCTTTTTTTTAAGCAATAAGCAATGTAAAATACTAGTGAGACTGAAAATTTAAAAGCTGCACTAAACATGACTAAGTTATCAATGCTCTATATTTTGGTTACCCATAATTATTCTTTTGGAGAAAAGTAGAGGAATTTTGGGAGGAAATATTAAGTATAAAAGAGAAGTATGTTGAACAACAATTATTGCTTCTTGACTTATAAAGAAAATTTAGAAAAATTAGCTTACACAAAAACATTATGTTTTTAATTGTTATAATGTATTTTCCTGTGTACAGAGCACTTTAAAGAAATGCATCTCTAAAATTTCCAGTTTCCAGATACTACTTTTATAGATAAAATGATCTGATTGTGGCAACATCCTCAGTCAGAATATATTTAAAAGCCTCATGGGCAAGAATAATTTTAAAAGGTAAAATATTTTTAAAATGTGCTTTTAGAAAAAAAAAAAAAAAACACAGTTTGCTACCTGTGCTCCCAACCTAAAAATGAAAATACCCTACTGCATTTAACCTATATCTTAGATTATGTCCCTGAATGATACTGTAGCTTTTGCTGCAACATCTGTCAAATCAAACTTTAACTATTTCCAGTTTTTCCCCCTTGAAATAGCAATAACAACTCTTTTCCTGGGGGTAGGATAGAGGGGTTAGGCCATAAAAGCTATCTTAAAATGAGCATTTCATTTATGCTGTTTTTCTTAGGGCCTAGGAAAGGTTGGAAGTGTTGAAAACTATTCAGGACTTTATGCCATCTGCCCTTATTTCATATGTTCCCTCATATGAGTTGGAACAAAGGAGTGGGCTGGATGGAATTAAAGAATGTATATAAAAAAAAAAGCAAGTAGTGATCAAACGCGACTGATAAGGGAAGCCAGTGTGCTCCCGGGTGATGTGTGTATTCAACTCCAGGCTGACTCCTCTTATGCTAATACAGCCAATTTCCTCTTTTATTTCATTTCTGGAGCCTGAATCTGTGATCTCTGATAAGGTTCCCAAGGATACCGCCTTCACTCACAAATGGGGAGGTGGAAGGGGGAGTGGATGATGGAGATGTGTAACTCGGAGAGAGCACTAGTGGATGAATAATTTAAAGCTCCGCCCGGAGATTTGAGGCAAAATGCAGAGATAAGAGACACCACAGGGTCCTCTCTGTTTATTCAGAGCTTCATCTTCCAATGACAGGTGACCTCCAAGGTCAAGGGCATGATGGGAAATGGAACCGACAGTGGGAAAAGGTACTGCATCCCAGAAGAAAGTAATGATTTACTTTGTGTCAAATGAAAAATTGATCTTTTTATGTAACTACTTCTTTATTTTGTTCATCAGTGGAAAGCCTGTGATGGAAGACACTTTGCATAAACCACAGAGAGTATCCCCATGATATGGAGATATTCTCATAGGTTCCTTCTTAGAAACTTCAACTTGTTAATTTTAAATACTGTGTTTCTTAAGGAAATCATCAAGGTCAGAATGAACTTTGATTGAGTACCAAGTGTATGTAGCATCAGCCCTCAAGTGACAAACAAAATATCTGGGTTCAGAGTCAGTTTGGTCTTTAGTGTCTGTTAGGTAAAGGCTGTATTTCCTCAGCTTCCTACCTTTTAAACTTTGTCCTAAAAAGGCTCTGTGTGTTCCCCTCATTACAATTTTCTGGAGCCTTACATAATCCCTTTTGCAGCATAACACAACATTACATACATTTAACCTAATCAAATCTTTGTGTTTTCACTAGTTTCCTGCCTAAATCCCTGAATCTAATAACCCTTCTCAGTTCAGAAAATTTGAAGCCATTTGTCCCGAGTAGAACCGTGTTGTTAGTTTTAGGATCTTACAAATTCTGACAGTGAGACACGCACCTAGGAAAGCTCTGGTCCCCATGATCAAAACCGTCTGCTGGGTCGCCCCTATTTGTTTCAATAGAATACAACCATGACCTCTACCGAGAAAGAGGCAATGTCAAATGTTTCTCAGGGCTGGTTTACATTTCCCTCATAGTCTTAAACTGCTGTTTCTGCTTTCCTCTGTTTGAATGTTACCCATGTTTTCATTCCTGAGCAATCATACCTTTTATCTTTTTTAGATAAACATGAAAACATACTAAGGTCACTGCCAGGTGAGAGGTAAGATGTGCGTGACTGCCACCCAACTCTATTGAGTCTTTCTTCCTCTCTCTTCCTTGGCAAACACCCCTTGAGGGTTTCAGTGAAGTGAGACAAGTTACAAGTATGATTCACAAGCTTTCCACAAAGAATGCCCGTACAGGTCATTCTCCAGGGGCCCCATGACTGTGGCACCAGTCTGCTTGGTTTCCAGCACGCACTTTGCCCATGTCCCTCCTTTATTTTTTTTCCCAACGTTCTTGTTTTTATATTTATAATCTATCAAAGCAAATGCAAGGCGCACCACATTTTATGGCTTCCTGGGTGCATTTTATGCATTTTTGCCAAAGCTTAAAAGGAAACCACCCCCTTATTTTTGGCCTGGGCTGGACTTCTTTTTTTTTTTCTTCTTCCTCTGAGTTGTAGGAAGAAACAGGAGAGAGGGAGCACACAAGCTGAAAGAGAAAGTTTCTGATGAAAATAGACCCTGATAACTGCTACAAATAAAACGAAAACACAAACTTTTTGGTCAGGATGGAAAGTGAGTCTTCACTGTAGTCCTACTGCAATTTTCTTTTATTGACTTAGGAATCAGACATACGATTTAGCTTTCACACTGGGAGGTATTTTTAAAACAAGGGTATAACTTTGATTAACTACTATGCGAATAGCACATTAGTTTCTTAGTATCTCTCTCCTCATAGAGATTGTTGTCGTATTAGTTTGATATTTCACTGTCTTTTGACCATTTTCAGTAAGCCGATGAGAAATGCGTCCCTTTTGCTAGATCTTGTTTGCCAAATTGTTTCTGAAAATATCAACTATGGCCCTCATGACACATAATATTCATCTTATTCTAAAAGTGAGCTTGATTTTTAAAATTATTGTCCTTCTAAAGATGTGTTTCTACTTCTTTTTATCTCAAACTACTGTGCTTTATAATTTCTTTTGTTTTTATCTTGAAAGTATTTAGTGCTCAAATACAGAAGCTCAATATTTTCAGTTAAAAATGCCATTCAAATCTCAGGATACTGGCAACTGAAAAGAACAAAAAACTAATTTAGAACAAGAAAGAGACTAAATTATAAGGAAAAAAATAGTTGGTCTTCAGCTAAGAAACCCTTCTCAAGTCAGTTTTTAGAAAGTACTATTCCTTTTCAAAAACAGAATTAGGAATCTGCGTTATAGCACATTTTTATAAATGTATATATGATACTCATAACATTTTAGATTTACGGTAGGCGTTAAAGATAATCGAGTATAAACTTTTAAGGAGGTATTTATAGCAAAGTCAGGACTGAAACTCCTCTATCCTCCTAGCCCAGTGGCCTTTCCACTCTATCATTCTCAAATTATTTTTGTTCATATGAATAAATGGAAAACTGCCAATCGTCACTCCCGGATATGTGAAAGGACCAGCATTTATTCATGATCTCTGTTGTTAAAATCCCTAAGCTTCTGATTCCTCTATTGGAGAAACAACTCAACTGCTCTATTCAAAGCTTAGTTTTATGAAGCACTTAGGTCAAATGATTTAGTACTCAGGCATGAAGAGGTTAAATGAAGTATTCAAGTGTTAAGGCTTTAAAATTGTCTAACTTTGCTAGTTTACAAAAATTTATTTTTGCAATAACAAAAATTAATATTGCTGGTGACTGTGAAAACAATCATGTATGAATAGGTAGATAAGAGGAAAATGGGGGAAATTAGCGTGTAGAGCTTATTAACAAGCATCTGTGTTTATTATGGCTACTTTTAGCTTAAAATGATTAAATAGAAATGAAATAAAGTAATATTATATTGAAATGGCAATAGATGCTGTTATTATAAAAAACTCATTGAAATTACTTTCGCATGGAATAAGTGAATTCAAAACATTAATTAGAATTTTAGACACTTAGAGAATATTTAGTCTGATTTCTTCATTTTTAATTTGAAGGCCCTGAGGCTCTGAGAAATTAAGTTACTTGCCTAAGACACTACAGCTAATTTGTAGTAGAGTTGGAAATAGAACTCATGTCTCTTTGGCCTGTTTAATACAAATGTAGAAAAGTCGGAGAATCAGAAACCAAAGTTGTCTACACGGACCTTTCTTTCCGTTCCAGAGTCTGTTTGAAAATGGAAATGGATACCTCTTCATTGGAAATGGATACCTCTTCCTGCAATGACTTTTCCTGCAGGGACCTTTTCTGAAATGGCTTTTCAATATTTATCTAGTCAGATAATCTATGCATGCCTCCGATTATCATAGTCTCTCTTCTCTAGCCCCAAATCAATGATCCAGAAGTAGGGCAATGTATAACTTTGTTATAGCAAAGATATTCCCCAGTAGCTTAGTATTACAAAGTCTGAATTTAACTTTGGAATAATTTGGGTAAATTCTAATTTAAAACAAAAAACAATAAAAAGAAGGCAACAAACAGACATGCATCAAGCCTGCATTCTCTTTTGGGTCATAGTTTGTTTACATTTATACATCACTATAGCCCCTGAATTCTGACTGTCCCTGTAACATGCTTTATATTTGGATTCAAATTTTCTTCTAGCCATCACTTGCTGTATAGAAGATTCTTGGCATCCGAAAAGCATTATATGAAGGTTTCTTAAAATGGGGTGCTTTTGCTGATCATAATGGTACAAAGCACCTTACTCTACCTATGGAAATATTGGGAGGAGGGTGTTCAGTCATTAAATTAAGGAGAACCGCATTTCTCTCAGCTCTTTCCTGTGCAAATGAATCTGGATGTCTGTGTCATTGCCTGGTTTGCTTCCCTTGGGTGAATTAATCGATACATAAAACCAAATGTAGGGCTGGTTTCCCTCTTATCTCTACTATTTGGGTTTCGTTTCAGATTTGGGAAATTGGTTTGATCTAACAGTTTAACTTTCAAAGCCACTCTTATTTTCTATAGCACTCATTGCTAAAATACCGATCACGGTATGTATGCTGTAAGTTTAAAATCCCATAGTTCATTATTGATATGAATGTATTTGGATCAAGAATATTTTAGCATTCTAAAATATTACTTGCATATAGTTTATGAAATAATACTCCACACACAATTTAGGATTGAACTGATGTTCTAGTTCATTTTTGGCAAACTCATTTTAAAAAAACTCTATAATTTTATTATTTTTAGCCAATGTCTATTTGCTAAATTTAGTTTTACTTATATGATACATGTTAGTTAAAATACTGTAATAAAGAGGTCAATGAATCTGGAAAAGAATGTATTACATTCAAAGTTTTGTTTGTCTAGTTTTTTTTTTTTTTTTTTGGCACATGCCCACTCAGTTGAATTCCTTCGCTTAAAGCCATTTTTCATTTGCATTGAAGGAAAAAAAAATCACATTACCATTTAAAATATTTTTTTCTGTCCAATTTGATTAGTTTCCTTCAACTGTACTTTTATAATATACATTTATGAAAAAAGAAAGAAACTAGTAGATACCTCATAGTTCTATTACCTAAAACCCTCAAAAGAATTCAGCTTCATCCAAATGCAAAATTCACACCATATTTCTCAGAATTAAGTTTTTCTAAGTTAAAGCAAACTATTAACTAAAACAGTAGTTAGCTTTCCCTGAGGATATATTTCCATTCTTATTTTTTTCTCCATATTTTGGAAGACATGACTTTGGAGAAATGTTTTTAATCAGCTTAAAAATAAAAGAGGTATGTTTTAGCCATTTTTCATTAAACACCATGAAAATGTGTTTATTCCATCTAATCGTGGATAAGCTGGAAAAAAAAAAAAAAAGCAGCATTTTAACATGTCTGAACTATGACCTCAGGAGGGCTTAATTCTCTTTATTATTACAGTTTTTCTAAGATTGTTGCTCACATGGCTCTCACTATTTTTCCAACAACAACAACAGCAAAATGCATTAGTGCTGGTTTGCTGGTTGATGCTTACAACTTGGGCTCTATTCATAAGAGGCCCTGTCAATTCTTAGCTGAACAATAATAACCTCTGTGTCTATGTGTGTTTCATGAATAGCCCTCCTGTCTCACATTTACACACTACCCAAGAGTTCACCTGTGTTTCATGCTTATGTTTGCATGACTTGGGTTGTGCATCTTCTCACAACAAAAACTCATAAAAATTAAGTGATATAGTAATCACCAATGCAGCTTGGAAAGCCTTGCAAAATGTCAGTTTGCTTTGTTAGTTGTGAAAAAACAGAAGGTTTGGAAATCAGATTACAAAGGTTTCACACAGAATTTATTGATTATAGTAAAAGTAATAGAGCACTGCTTTGTATTTTAAATATATTTGTAAAACTATGCATAACAAAAATCGTGATATTTTGTAAGTCTATATCTTGTTTTTGGACTAAAAATATCTAGACATTGCTAAACTTGCTATATATGTTTCAGGGAGAAATTCCTGTAGAAGGGGTTGTTTCTGAAACAGTAAATACTACTTCACATGGATATTTAGAAAATTTTATCTTAAAAAATTATAGGTAGTTTCATGTAACAACTAGTATAACAAAATAAAGCCATTATGATAAAATCTTTTGAAGGCTGTGTATTTATCTATATACTTAGGTCTTACAAAGTTAAACTATTGAGAACAGAAAATATTAAGATTCCAAGTTAGGTATTTAGGAATAAAGAAACTAAGATGAAAACAATATAGCAAAAAATTAAAAATCGCTTTCATATAGAAGTTCCGACAGATAATTTTTGCAGTCCTAAAATGTAATATATTGGCAAATTTTATTTTTTTTAAACAACAACAAATGTGAAATGAAGTGACACATAGGACCCTGAACTCTGTGTAAAGCTATGGCACAGACTTAGCTAACTCGATCCTTTTGCAACTAAGTTTTCACTACAGCAATACAACTTTATTTAACATGTCTTATTTAGAAAAGCCTTATAGGTTAAACTATATAATTAGGCAAATAATCAAATGAAGAGAACAGAGAAAGCAGATCAGCAAATTAGAAATCAGACATTTAAAATACAGAATGTGAGTTCCTAATCTGGGATTTGTTTATATGTTATTGATCATAAGACTCTGAACCAATATAAAGTGGCGTAAAATGCTAGATATTAAAAAGAACACTAATAACAAGAAAATGTCGGCCAATATTACTTTCATCCTTTTTCCTTTTACCAGTGATTTTTTTACACACCCCAATGCCTTATTGAGTCAGTGTCATATCCTGTCTAACTGCATGATACATTTTTTTTTATTTGGTTCCACGAGATGCAAGACTGACACTCTGATTTCACAGAGAAGATATGGATTCATAACAAAGGGCTTAAAATTAGGGTGCTTTTCCCCCTATCAGTATTGCAATTACAGATGACACTCAGTTTTCAGAACAAAATTATCTGTACTTTAATTTGATTCTGTAACATGTTTAGAGGTTGAAATTTAAGTTCACTGATAAAGTAACTTCTTGTGGATGAAACTTCAAAGATGAAGAGACAGATTAAACACCCAGGCCAATATCCATACAGAGCAGGTACAAATGGCAGAGATATCAGGATGGAACAGTGAAAAGGACAAGGAGCTATCCTCAAATCTCTTACTTGGGATCTTACTGTCTTTACTTAACATTATGGTGGCCCCATTTTCTTGCTTATCTATTAATATATTTTTATTTTGTTCAGAAAAAAATTGTTGAGAGCACCCCATGGTAGCAGTGAAGCATATTTTTCTTCCCTGCTGATTATGAAAAGATAGAAAGCAGAGGAAGGTGGAGAATGTACGGTGGGATTTTAGTGGCTCAACAGTTATGTCCTAATTGAATATTCAACCCTTGACTTTCAAATAGGTCAGGAAAGGACAAAGTGGGACATTCACTGAAGCCTGAAGGCTCTCCTGGTCTCTGAGCATGGAAGCCCTTCTCTCAATTGTCAGAGGGCTGGATGTTGAAAAGGCAAGAGTGGGAATACGGAGGAAGAGAGAATCGTAAAATAAGGCACTTGCATTCTTAGTTCTTTGTTTAGATTCTGGCTTTTAGGACTCCAGGAAATTTATACTCAGTTTTTCCCAATGAATATGCCAAATTCAACTGTTAGGGAGAAGAAAAACTGTACTCAAAGCCTTAATGAATCTTCTCCCTGGTTTGAATAACCTTTTTTTTTTTTTCTATTTTCTACATGCACTTAAAATTTGCACAGTGCTGTGGAGAATTAAGGAGAGGTCATATTCAGAATGAGCTCATTACCACAATTTTATAAAACCTTTGCAAAGCAAGGAAAGGTGGTATCATAATTTCCATGTAGGTAATGAAAATGTAGAAAGTCAGGTCTTCTTTCTCATGTTTTTCTGACCCTAATCCTGTGCATTGTGGACCCACGTCTTCTGTTTCTCTAAAAACAGGCATTTCTCAGTCCTCTTCTTGATCAAATGATCTTCTCTGTCTCCATTTTCTGCCTTGGAGGACTCACTTCTTCTGAGTTCAGTTTCTGACTTTCTATATTACTGATTTGATAGCCAATAACATGATGCTTTGATGGCGCATTTAATTATTTAACTTGTCCTATACATATACTTATGCAGTGCAGCAAGTCTATTCATACAAGAGTGATGTCATGAGGTTATATAATTGATACCTTCTGTACTTTGCAAATAAGGGTTACTTAATTTAAGAACTATATTCTTAAAAATAGAGTAGGGCATTGTTGCTCTACTTGACGGTCACCACAAAATAAATGTGGTTGTTAAGTGGTTTCACTAGAAACACCCCCTAAGTGGGATTTGTAAGAGCAGAAGTTAGCACATTTCTCATTTCCTGGTGAATGAACAGAGGGAGAATATACTCAGGCTCCAGAGAAGATGGAGTTGTATTTCACATTATAAACCAAACTTAGGGTAAAGTTTTCTATTAAAAAAACTTTAAGACTTCAGAAAAACCATCTTATCAGTCTTTAGATAAAACACTATTCTTAAGAAATAAGACATATGCAAATACATTTGACTCTGAATTTTTGTTTTAAATTGAGCCTTCAGGCTCTGTAAAAATGCAACTTACCGCATAAAGAGGAAGGAAACAATTATCCAAATGTCAGCGTGACCAAATTCCCTACTACCGTTCATATTGTATTTGTTTCAACCAATGTTCTTTTACCATTGGATTCTCCCAAACTTCGACATTGTTCTGTTTTTAATTTTTTCCTTCACTAATTCTTCACTGAAATTCGGCATAAGAGCCATCTCCTCCAGGTGACCTCTCTCTGCTCACACATGGTTCATAGCAAACATTTTCTCACTTTGCATTCCTATAGCACTCACGCATATTATTTATATAATGGTGTGTTGTACTACCTTAATTCTGCATCTATGTATATAAAATAAATGTGTTCTATTTCTCCCCTACACTCCTGTGTGCCTCCCCAGAAATTATAGTTTTGTTTGCTTTTCTTCCTTTTTTTTATTCCCGGGGACTTGGGTCAGTGTTATGACTACCGGAACCACTTTGCACACGCTTAATGAAATGAACCAATAAGGAACAACTAGATGAAAGAAGATGTGCATGGAGGAAAAAAATGCAAAAACTAAGTTAGAGCAATGAGTGTTGTTAATTATCTCAGCACTGACTGGATTGCATTAAGATGGGGAGGCTGGTACTGAAGGATTGTTTCCTAATTCAATATGCACATCAGCAAACCAGGAAGGAGACTCTGTTTAATTTGGGATGAAGTATTGAAAGGGACATTACTGGATGTCTACAGATAGGGAAGTCCCGCTCTATGAATTCACAAACTCTTTATTTTGCTACAAAGAGTTAGTGTTGTGGGGGAAAGCAATGCAGGAGGGACGATGCTTCCACTTATATCTGGGGAGCTGAGTGTCCAAACAAAATACCAATTTCCAGTCAAATTGAGTAGTTTGCAGCTCTCCTTTTTCATGAATTCATTTTAAATTGAGAGACAATGGCAAGTTACTTTTACTCCAACTACCTACCCGACACGACAACTGCATGTTTCTATGGTCAACGTATAAAGATTAAAAAGAACAGAGAGTGCTGGGTGGAGGAGTTATTTGTGTTTGCCACAAGAAAGAAAATAAAACTAATAGTATCAATCAGCTTCAACAACATCCTCAACCATCTGTCTGTTAGTGTCCCTGTGTGAGGTCCCATGGAGAGTAAATTATGTAGCTCTGACCCTTACTTATTATTAGTTTAAGATGAAAACATGCCACTGAAAGGCTTCGGTTAAAGTTGCAGAGTTAAACTCTGAGCAAATACAAAAGGTAAAGCCCTTAGATGGAGAAGTGCATTCGAAGAATGAAGTTTGACGCCGGAACAGTGGCACTGGTAGTTTCAGTTAGTGAGGTCAAGGGGAAATCGCTACCTTTCTCCCCATGAGTCAAGGAAAGTTTTATTTGTGGTTTGACACCTACTCCTTCCAGATGTCTAAGTAACTCCATGTAAGCCGGAAAGAGAACTCCCTGCAAGGATATCTGCACATCTCAGTTGCTCACAGTGCTCGTCAAAAGACTGGTGCAAGGAACAAAGCAGGAAATCTCTGCACACTCAAGGCAGTGGAAGGCTTTCTTCAGTCCGTGTGCCCTGAAAAACCTACAGCTTTGATCATCGGTCATTCTGGGGCCAGTGAAGGAAATTTTTGGAACTCACAAAAGCGATTTCTTAAGATCACGTGGCTGAATCGATTTCATTTTAGAAGAGCATGATTGAGTCTGTATCTCCATCCTGTGTCTTCCTCCTGTGCTGCGTCCCTGCCGCTGGAATGTTCTAGAGCAGCTACTATCTCAATATTACCAGATGTGCACAGAAAATGTGCTGCCAAACAATGGATAGATGCGTGCACACAGGGTTGGTTTGTTTTTAATCAGAACAAATTCATTTATGAGTAAAGCTCACCATCTGCTGTACTTAGACGATCAAGATCACATTATCTTTTGGGCACAACCATACCGGTAGTACTAGTTAACTTTATCAGTTAAAAAATGTTCCATTTCAATATAGGCATATTACAGATTAGGCCAGTTTTAGCTTAATACACAAAAGACTATCCCAGTTTTCCCTTAAAAGAAAAAGAAAATCATGAGAAAATCTACTTGTGAGTGATTAGTCAAGAAAATATCAAAGTCCAAAAATACTGCATTAGAAAGTCATGGATAAGAGTATTCGTTTCTCAGAGAAACACAGCTCCCCCTCTTAGCTCACATGCAACATCCTCTTATTTTGGTCCAGATTTTGTGAGGAAATGAAAGCAGCAGACAGGGAAAAGGCCATATCAGGAGAAATAGATACAATGAATGTCTCCAGATAAAAAGCAATTACGGATATTAAGTTGATTAAAGCAGATCAAAGGGAGCTAAAATAAAAGGGATCAAGAGAAACAGATATTCCCAAGAACAAATAATTTGGGAGTGAGTCATGATTGCCCTGGAGGGAAGAGAGTGGGTGGGTCCATGAGAGAAGACTCCACATTGCCAAATCTCAAATAAATTTGCTTCAAACTTCTCCAGATAAGTTCAGAATCTGATCTTGATGCTGCTTGTTTCTCTTGAAAGTCATGCACACACACACGGTACTTCTAAGAAAAAAGAAAGCGTGACATTTCCAAGTCATACAGAAAGCAAGTGTAGAAATGGGGCTAAAATTTATCATCTTATTGAGACCAATCTTTGTCTAAACTGAGAAAAATTGAGTAAACTGTAGCTATGAGTAGTTGATTCAGGTTTTAATATTAGTCCCTTGGCTACATAAAATTATCCCTCACTAGAGAATTTGGAGATGACTTGTGTACTATGAGCCCAGTCAACTACTGATCAACGCTCTCGATTTCTATCTAAAGTTTTCAACTATGTTAACAGTACATTCATTGCCATTACTTTTAATTATTATTTGTGAGAGGATTACTGTTGGTTAATGACCCAATTACATGAACAAGTGGCTATCGTCCAAGGGAAGTGGTGAAAAAAGGTACACTGTGAGAAACAAGAATGATCCCTTGGATTGGATCCAAGTGGACATGGTGCTACCCAGAAATCTTCTTGTTCTGGTCATTGCTCTTCCTGCTCAGGAGTCCCTTCATGCACCTTGTGTTATGGCCTCGAGGCTTGACATCTGTTCCATGGAGCCTATACTCTCTGCAGCTGGGACGTATTGTTCTACAGAGGTTTGCGCTGTACCCTATTGGTGTTAAGGTTGATTGACTTTTGTTGTTTCAGTGAGGCTCAGAGGGAATTCAAGATGCTTGAGCCTGGTGTGGTTACCTGTCCTAGAGGAAGGGGAGGGGAAATGCTACCCTATGTAGCAGAGACTAGCAGAGAACATTTGTGTGACTGGTCAAAACATGACATGATACTTGGCAAGTAATTGTATCTCAGATCTGAGCAATATGTCTGAAGAGAAAATCCATTTATTCTTAATGAATTTAGAAGTTATTTATGTTTTTTATGTACTCACATCTTCTAAAGAAACATTCCTTTACACTGGAAGATGTCGCAATATTGTAAATGTGCAGACCAGAGGCAGAAATGCCCAGCAATGACTTAAATGGAAATACGTCTTCATCTCACTATATATTTTGTCAACTTTGCCATAAAACATAGTCTTGAATCTGCTAGAGCCACGTTATCTGCAATCGTTTAGCAAATAGTGGGTTTTTTTTTCCCACCACTATTTATCTGGCAATTCTTCCACACCAGTGCTTTAAATTTTGTGTAGATGATACAATTTAACTAATTTGGGGTGATTATTATATTCTCCAACTCACTTATGGAAAAATTGAAGCTTTAAAACACATAGTTAGTGGTTGGAAAAGCTGGGATTCAAACCCAGCTCTATCTTACTTCAGGGTTAGCGGGAGCAAAGCTTATTCTAGAAGGTGTGGCAGTAGGAAGGACCATGTTGGAAGTGCCAGGACTAAATGACTCTTGACTTCTTGCAGATAATTAATCCCCCTTGTGATCATTTGACATGGCAAGGCATGTTTTCTTACCTCTCCACTCTTTACCCGTCCTCTATGGTACTTTCTGTCGTCTCTGTTCTGCTCAACGTACCTTCCCTAGCTGTCCTGAAAGGTATCCATATTCATGTTGCTATATGTAGTCACTAGCACTCGTTGGCATTTTGACCAAGGCTGGAAATAACTGAATCTAGAAATGTGATCTCCTTTTGATTAGCACTAGGGATGCAATCTCTGAGAGATAATCTTCAGGATATGAAAATAGATCCAAACTTGGGCCCCTCATACCTCATACCAGGGCCTCAAGTACCTGGCTTCTTGTGAATGCCCAAGGGCCAGTAATGATTTATAATCTCTCTAGTGATCAACTTCAGTTTACACTTTACACCTTTTTTGCAAGAGATTGATTTATCAAATCCATGGGGCTATTTGGCTCCTTTCTTGCAAAAATTAAGCTTCTGATTTAACTGATTACTTCCCTAACGTTTTCAGAGCTGTAGCCAGAAAGCCTCAAAGAGATGTCTTCATGTCTTTGGATTTTAAACCCCTAAGACAGTACCTGACACCAGAACTTGCTTGGTACATTTTGGTGACTAAATCAAGTGGCAGGACTTTGACTTTCAGCTCCCGGGACTGCTCTTGAATTTAAGACCTTGCAACTGGAGTCCTTCAAAGGTCTGTTCTCCTCCAATGTGCTTACAAGTGAAACCACTGGGCTTCTCTACGCTTTCCTGCATTGGCCCTGATTTCAAGGTTTTCTAATTAAAAGCAAGACAGCTCACAACTCAACCCTTTCTTGGTTTCATTATGGATAGCCTCAAAAACTGACAAGGGGAGTCTGACTTCTTTAAGAAAGCATCAACTTTTCACAGAGATTTTAGCTGGGTACTATTTCTATGAAAACAAAAAGTTGAGTTATTATTTTTTACATTCCATAAAAATGTACTCCTGAAGAGCTGAGGAAACATCAATATATTTATTAACATTTATCGAATATATGAGTCTTTAGGAAGAGAGGGAGTTTGAGGATAAATAACGAGGGAAGAGAAAGAAAGTAGGGTCTGAACCAGTAGTCACCAAATGGCAAATATCCAATGGCGTATTTAGAATAAAACAATATTAGAAAATAGTAGACAGTGCTGAACATCTCACAGCCATTTGACATCATTTAGCTTATTGTTATCATTACTATTAATTCCACTGTTGCTTTTACCGCTTCTACTGCCACTTCTAGGGCTGGTTAGTATAATGGTGTTACCGTGCTAAATATTATATTCATTTTCTTGTTTGATACTCTTAAGATGCATATATTATTATCTGCATTGTACAAAGGAGGCTTCTGGAACTCTCCTAAGATCTCAGAAGTAGTAGGATATCAAGCTGGAATTTAAACCTAAGTTTTGTCAATCTTAGACGTGTGTGCTCTTTCTACTATGTCAGAAAAATTACAGAAGTGACTTATTTTTACCCAAGTTTTTACTTTGACTTCTTTTTTCCCCTCTACTTTGCTGAAATATAGCACCTCTTTTATCTAATTTTTCCTCCCAGTGGTGAATGGTATTTGAATTTTACCTTCCATCTTGTCAAAACTTAACTTCAGAGGATCTGAAATCAATTTTATTCTCTGTGTGTGTTAAAACATTCTACTCCATGTGTATATTCAGATAGTGAATTAATAATTGGAAAGAACATGGGATTTAGAATTGTAAAACTTGCGTTACAAGGCCCTAAACCTCACATTATTTCTAGTAAACTTCTCCTTAGCCTCAGCTCCCATATTGATATAATAGGAACAAAAGTATTTTCTCTGCCTGCCACAAGGGGCGATTGGGAGGGATACATGAAATCACACGTGTGGAGATATACCTGACGTAAATGACGAGTTAAAGGGTGCAGCACACCAACATGGCACATGTATGTATATGTAACAACCCTGCACGTTGTGCACATGTACCCTAGAACTTACAGTATAATAATAGAAAAAAATCACATGTGTAGAAGTGATTTGTAATCGGGCAGGGATATGAGTTGTAACTTTGCCTTTGCTTGTCCAAAACTTCATGGCTAATTTTGGGTTGAAAGGTTTAACTTTACCTGTTGAATTGCAGGCATTAATGAATAAGCGAGAAAAGAATCTTACATCACAAGGAGCCATTTCTGATACTTGGAATCAGAACAAGTAGCTATTTGCCTCCTCTGGGTACACAGAAGCAGAACTGTTAATGAGGCAGACCAAGAGTGCTTGGAGCAAGGACTGTAGCAGCGATGTTCCAATCCTCATTCCTGCCAGGTGGAAAGGAGGATGGGCTCTCTGTGGTTTAGGCTTGGGTGTCCTGAGGATTAGCGTGTTTGCGCTCCACTTCTTTGAGAAATACTGCAAGAATACTGGTGAGCAGACAGCTCTCTAACTGTTGAGAGGACAAGAGCTGCAGCTGCAGTTCTAGGGCCTTTTGCAAGGCTTGGGTTCAAAACCAATATGTCGAAACGGACTTTCAGAAGTATTTCTATTTCAGGAGTCATCATTTTGGGGCTTCTATCCAGAAATGAATCTGGACTTTGGACATAAAAAATGTGGAGCTCATTTTCTTTGAATAAAAAGTATCTGGGACAACCCACGAGATACTGTCTGCAGTGTTTTGGAAATAGCCCTTAACTCTTCTTTGACGACTGGTACCAGGGCATGTGCTATGCATGCTGGAGACCCCAAGGGAGGGAAGGTGCAATAAGCAGCAATGAGACAAGCAGAAAGACACACACACACACACCCACACACCCACACACGGAGGCAACGCTGAAGCCACATGAGATGGTAAGCGTGAGCACGGTGTCGCTTTGTCCGTTTCACCAAATTCTCACAGCGCTTTTGGGATTACAATAGCGTTCATCTCAATGGTAATCTGAGAACACCACCATTTATCAACAGGAAACTTTCTGCAAAGATAATTCCAGAGCTTTCTAGTTCATGTCCTTCACTGAAAATCAAAATAAAGGAAGATGTGTCTTTGCGAAAACGATTTGAGTCAAAGAAATGCTAAATGTCGGAAGTCTAATTTTTTAGTCTGGTTTCCTCCCCTGCTCATCACCCTAAACGCAATTGTCCACTGTCACCTCCTTGACACCAGCATCCATTTCCGACTTATCTTTGTCTCCAGAATCATCTAACACTCCTCACATCACTGAATAAATGAAATAATCCTTTGGAAGTCCTCATAGCACAGTGTAGCTCTTTTTGATCACTTTTCACAGTTGCTTTTTAAACTTGTTTGAATGAGAGTTTGGGCGTCTGTATTCTACTAATGTGCACTGGCCCTGATTCTAGGGAATGGCATCTGTTCTTTCTCATCTCTGCCCCCACAGTGCCTCACACACCTCCTGGTACATACAGATTTTCAATTACAGCTTGTGGAGTGAGTGATGTATAAATGAATAGATACATGAGTGACTTTTAAACGTTTCAGAGTTTGGTAACTTGAACTGGAAAAATTTAGTATCACATCTTTCAGTTTAATAGCTTTATATAAAAATTACCTTGACTTGCCACTTCATAAAACTATGCTTTACGTAAAAGATTATAAGCCATCTCACTCATTGAAATACTAAATTAACAAAAGCATATTTTTATTTTAAAGTCAGATTTATGAATTTTATTAAAAACTAAGTTTCGGCCGGGCGCGGTGGCTCAAGCCTGTAATCCCAGCACTTTGGGAGGCCGAGACGGGCGGATCACGAGGGCAGGAGATCGAGACCATCCTGGCTAACACGGTGAAACCCTGTCTCTACTTAAAAAAAAATACAAAAAACTAGCCAGGCGAGGTGGCGGGCGCCTGTAGTCCCAGCTACTCGGGAGGCTGAGGCAGGAGAATGGCGTGAACCCGGGAGGCAGAGCTTGCAGTGAGCTGAGATCCGGCCACTGCACTCCAGCCTGGGCGACAGAACGCGAGACTCCGTCTCAAAAAAAAAAAAAAAAAAAAAAAAAAAACTAAGTTTCATAGTGTTTTGAGGTTTTTATTTAGTTTATAACATGTTCATATTTGTTTTTTTTTTCCTAATTTCTCTTCATAATACTTATTTAAGTGAATTTTGTCAGGCAATGGACAGATTTCCTGCTTTTCAGACTCCTTGACTGCAGGATCCAGAAATATATAACTTTTATATTAAATATCTAAAATGGGCAGACATTGACACCTTTATTAGAGAATAGATGTATCTGTTGGCACTATTTTTACAGATGTAAGAGTTACAATTGTAAAATAAATGTCTGCATAGTTATAAAACTATACATCTTTTATGACGACAATTGCTTTCCAAGAATAACCTTCATTTATAAGGAGAAACTTTTAGACTCTCAAGATAAACAAATCTGGATCAGAAATGAAAGGGAAAACATATACACGACTGTTATCGGAAAACAGGATAAGGACAGCTACCCACTGCAAAATCAGATTAGCGGTATTTTCTAGGCAATAAATGGAAATGCCAGTAAAACAGTGGGAACTTAGGAAAATTGCCCTGTTGTCCACTCTCATTTCCCAGTCATCTCGACCGGATCACATTCCTTTTTGTTCTTCACCCTGCTATGTCTCCACATCCCTGCTGACTTTCCCCAAAGCAGAAGCTATATATATATATACACACACACACATATTTATATATGAATGGCAGCCGAAGTGTTCCTGGTAACACATAGCCTCTCCTTCCCAGGCTTTCAAATGTGTAGAGTTGAGTGCATGGCGTCTATTAGCAGCAGACACCGTCCATGAGAAGGCTGCAGTCAGTATCAGAACACCTGGTGATTCATTAAACCAGAATGTACTTGGCTGGATAATCCCCATGAAGAAGAAAGGGTACCCACAACACTATGAACTTGGTGTTGCTTCTTGTGGGAATAGCAGCCCTGGAACCAACTTCTCCCTCTTTTTCCACATTCAATCCTTCTAGTCTTTCCAAAAACTTTTGCCTCTACTTGTGTCCTGAAACCCCAACAACATCTCTAGTCTCTGGATTACAGGACTCAACTTTCCACTAATGGGAAACAAGGTTACTTACACCACTTGCTTAAGGTCTACTTTGTTCCACACACTTCGTATTCACGGTGTCTCATCTCCATGAATGTTCCCGGTAGACAAATTAGATTTCTACTAACTGGTAATCATTACGGCAAATTTAGCAATTTAGAACAAGACACAGTTATTATCCTACAGTTTCCACAGGTCAAGGGTCCCGGCAGGCTTTAGCTGACCTCACTTTTCAGGGTATCACAGGACTACAATGAAGGGGTCCGTGGGGCTGCAGTCTCATTTCACACTCATTGGTAGAACTGGGTTCCTTGCAGTTGCAGAACTGAGACCCTCAGCTCCTACAGGCCACCCTTTCTTGTGGGCAGTTCGCAGTAGGCTGTCTGTTCCCTCAAGGCCAGAAAGGAAGAGCTGCTTCACTCGGGAAGCTTCCGGTCTCTCTGTTAAGGGATTTCACCTGATTGAGGCAGGCCCACCGGGGGCAACTCCCCTTTGGATTAATTCCAAATCAACTAACTTGAGATCCAAAATCCCTTCACCTTTGCCGTACAATGTAACCTAATTACAGAGAGATGCCATCATAGCCACAGCTATGATGTGTCCTTCCCAAACACACTCAAGGGAAAGGGATTATATAGGGCATACACACCAGGTGTTGGGAATTTGGGGGGCCATTTTAGAATCCTGTCTCCCACAGTCTACCCTCTGTGCTACGAGATCCACATCCTCTGTTTGCAAAATGCACTCACCCTTTCTCAAGTCTCCTGTTATAGCAACAGTTTAGCCTTCTGGGTATGATGTGTGAAGTACCATTCCTAGGGGACAGTTCTTCTCCCTCCATGGTCCTATGATACTAAAGAAACAAAATATTTGTTTCCAACATATTGTTATTATTATTATATGTTTAATGTACAAATCAGGCATAAGAGACCCAAGGGAATTTGAGTATCTCAGTATACAAGAGCTAACGCAGTCCTGCCAAACTCCAAGTTTATATTCTTTCCACAGCTCAAGGTGCCCCTCTACACACACAGTTTTCTCACATTGCTTCTCATTTGTGATCATCGTTCTTCTTCACCAACCCTCAAAAAGAGAATGCAAAGCCGATGGCTGTGAAACAGGATGGAAATGGCTTCCAATTAGTGTTATTGTTCATTCTTTGAAAAACTATAAGAATACATTTATGTATATTTTTTTCTTGAGACAGAGTTTTCGCTCTTGTTGCCCAGGCTGGAGCACAATGGCGCCATCTCAGTTCACTGCAATCTCCACCTTCCAGTTTCCAGCGATTCTCTTACCTCAGCCTCCCCAGTAGTGGGGATTACAGGCGCCCACCACCACGACAGGCTATTTTTTGTATCTTTAGTAGAGATGGGGTTTCTCCATGTTGGCCAGGCTGGTCTCTAACTCCCGGTCTCAGGTGATCCACCTGCCTCGGCTTCCCAAAGTGCTGGGGTTACAGGCATGAGTCACCGCGCCCCGCCTAGCAGAAATATTTTAAATGGTATGATGGCTTGTTACTTTCAGTATTTTATAAAAATCTTATTTTTTAACCTATTCGATAATTCTTCATGTAATCCTAGTGACTTTAATCATAATACCACTCCTGGATTCTTCATGAACTCAGCATTTGGTTAGTAAAGTAAACTACTTGAATTAGATATCTGATGATGCAATCAACCTGAAGGAACTTAGACTCCAAAGCATTTTGATTTATTGGTGTTAATTTAGACAGGACAATGATTATTAATAGAATTGTTATTTCTGGATCCTTCAGCATTAGGGGTTTGTGCAACAGGGCCACGGAAAACTGAATTTCTGGGTCTCAGTAATTTCACTGCATCTGATCGAAATGAGACTTTAAAAGTTTTATTAAAATCACTAAGAAGCTCCAATGGGAACAATGTTATACATTGCAAAAGTCACCTTTTAAAAATTACCATTTTCTGAGGTATTATTTATAGAAACTAATGCAGCATGCAGCATGTCTAAATAAAAATCTTTCTTCAAAACATAGCACCTGTGATTATAGTCCGTTTTCTATCACAACTTACACTCTGCTAGTTTATACATCGGGTGTAAATTTCTTCCTTGCACTCAAGTGACAGACTTTTAGCTATAATTTAAAAACTAAGGACTGGTTTTGCACTGGTTGAACCCACGTGTTCTCCTACAGAACTTTATAATGAAATAGAAGACTCAATAAAGTGCAATCTAATGAACAAAAGAAACCTTGGTATCAATTTCTTTATCTATCTAGTGGGGAATACGATTGAAAATTTTCTGGTTAGTTCTATTCGGGTATGAGTTTAAGAATATTCTGGCCGGGCGCGGTGGCTCAAGCCTGTAATCCCAGCACTTTGGGAGGCCGAGACGGGCGGATCACGAGGTCAGGAGATCGAGACCATCCCGGCCTACACGGTGAAACCCCGTCTCTACTAAAAAATACAAAAAACTAGCCGGGCGAGGTGGTGGGCGCCTGTAGTCCCAGCTACTCGGGAGACTGAGGCAGGAGAATGGTGTAAACCCGGGAGGCGGAGCTTGCAGTGAGCTGAGATCCGGCCACTGCACTCCAGCCTGGGCTACAGAGCGAGACTCCGTCTCAAAAAAAAAAAAAAAAAAAAAAATATTCTGAAAAATGTGTGAGAGTGTGTGCATGTGAGTGTGAGAGTGTGTGTGTGTACCACAATGATACTGAGTACCTTGAATCTACTACGTACGTATTTCTTTATCTTTTGGTTTGCAAACTCATATTTTTAGCTTTCTACAATATGATTATATTTAATTATCACAACTAACCTTCTTCTACAGCCATTTCAATGCACTTCAGATTCCACAATTTCTGTCATTCATTTTTCTCTTTTTAGAAAAAGTGTAGGGGCAGTGACATATTGAATAGGAAGCAATATAGATACGGTGCCCTGGTAACTAACACTGCAGTCACAAAATTATAATAATAAGACTATTAAAATTCATTTTCTTTAGAGCCAGGGCCTATATCCTGTTTTCTTACTGACAAACAAGGAACCTTTCCTTTCTGCAGGTCCATTAGACGGAGCAAGAAAACAAGAAGTGACGTTTCCAAGGGTGGTATCCTGGACCAGGTGATAAAACCCTGTGGGGCAGGAACTATGTCTCTTTAACCCAGTACAGAAAATATTTGGTGTACTTTGTAAACAAATAATTTAGATGATGAATGGGACTGCGCTGTTAGGAATCGTGTCATTAGAAGATGAGGCCATGGCAGGGCAAGAGGTGAAGCTTGGCTGCCTTTGTTTCCTCTTCTGGAAAAATACCAGCTCCCTGAATGGTAGCGCGAGTACTGGCCATACGTCTTTGAGGAATAAAAGTGAAATTTATGCTGACGATATCTCTTTACTACCAGGATGAAAATGATTGTTTTTGACGTTGTTAATGTTAGTATTTTTATCCAGAGATGTTCCTATGGGAATATCACTGCCTTAGGACTTTCACACCTTATCCATAATAGAATTTGGTCGGTATGCGAGTTGAATCAAGTGATGGAAATTTTCTAGTTACCGAAATAGGGTGGATCGTTCCTTAGACTTGTCTCTTCAATAGTTTTACCTGAAAATGCCTGCAGATTGCTTTCCACAGCCTAGTTTGTCTCCTAATTAGCAGGATTCTCCTGCAGGCAAACACCTGCACAATCTTACCCGCTGGCCCAGGCAGGTGAGAGAAGCGTACCTGTTCTTTGCAGGAAGACCCTCAAACCACACTCATCATTGCTTCCACACTTTCCTTTGTAGATTTGTTCTATATTGAAAGTAAAAAGTGAGATCAAGCATTCTCATCTCTTTCCTCCTGGAAAGTCAAAAGTAACACGAATAAAATGCATTGCCAGATCATTTAAAATATTAATAAAAAATCAACCACAGATTTGAGGAAATGAGTGTGTTTTTCCCATTTGATAGCTCATCAGTAAGTTGTCTTTTAAAATGTTTTTTTCTTTTTTTTTTTTTTTTTTACCCTGAGAGTGTACCTCAGTGATGACAGCCATGTGTAATTCATAAAGGAAAATAGATTTAAATAAGCCTGCTCAGTAGTTCAGTGTGTGAAAATTCAACAAGCTAGTTTTTTTCACTGGGCCTGCAGTCACTTTTCCTCCTACAAGCTCCCTTATTCCACCTTGTATTTACTTTTTGTATTTTGGATCATAATATAATTTGTTTCCAAATGTATGTTTAGAGAAGACAACTCTGAGGGACAGGAGAACAGCACCACAAATGAAAAGCAGGATTGCATTTTCATGGAAATCACATTTGATATATATTTAAATTACTTTCTTTTGCAGAATAAAAGTGTATGAATACACTTTACATTTAAGCTACAAATTATGCTGAAGGAGTTTTACCTTGTGCAGTTATTGTTCACAGCAATGTATATTAAATTTTTTCTGTTCTTACATAATTCCTCGAGACATTTTACTGACTAAGGTCTTGCAAAGGTGAGTGAGAATTCATCTAAATTTGATAAGAGTGTCATTGCACTCAACCACTAAACGATCTTTTATTCACACTCAACATTTTAAAGCTTGATACAGAACGAATACTGAAGTCACATTTTATTTGCGAGAGTAAGCATTGTATAGACTATAACTTGCAAAAATGCTATCTAATCTCACTAATTCTGATCCTGCTAATTTGGATTTAGTAATCATTCAAAGACAGCAAGTATACATAAAAAAAAAAAAAAAAAAAGATTATGGTCTAAAAGGAAGAAAATCAGTGTACCAGATCTGACAATTTTGGATCCAAAGAGCAGGCAATAGTGGAAAACTAAAACTGCCATTTATTACATGCTTGTGATGTGCCAGGAATTGTAAAAAGGCGAGGATGTTATTTCTATTAATGTTCAAGTGTTGATGGAGGAAGTTGTATTATCTGAGTTTTTCTGATGATGAAACGGCAACTGAAGAGCTTAGGTGACTATGCCGTGATCACACAGTTACAAGTATCAATTAATCAAAACCCAAATCTGACTAGAAAGTGTGTGTCTTTAATTAGAAACGATTTTACTATTTTCTCAATTTCTTTTTTAACAACTAAGTCCTCTATGCAAAAGGACTTTGTGTCTGTAGCATTTTATTAATTGATGTAGATCAATCTTGAATTATCATTTTCCTTTTCTGAAATTTGCATTTGCATATCTTGGTTGGTCATATAAAGTAACTCAAAAGTAATACAGTTGAAAAACGTGTAATTGTTCTACTCTTCACTTTTCTCTCTGTGTTTAATTAGTAAGTTCTTAGTATATTGAAAGCGTACCCCTGAAAATAATTTAGGAAGTGGAATGCCGTTACATAATTTTCGCAGTTCATCACCTTGAAAAAATCCTGCACCAGTTTCCTAAAATTAGGTAATTCTGCATCAAATTAGACAAAATAAACAAAAAGAATTTTATCTGAGCACATGCAACTATTACTTTCCTATCTCTAACGCTTAGAGACCAATTTCTACTTTAATAATAAAATAAATATATTTTAATGTGGATAGATCATTATGCAATAGAAGGCATTACACAAAACCTTAGGAATGACTGTTTTTTAATTACTTCTTTTTTTAAAAAAAGTAAAGTTTTTAAACCTTCATCCCTTTCGTACAAACCTTTTATTGATGAAGATACTGAAGTTTGGACAGAATCATTCCATCAATAAGAAAATAATGATTTTCCAATTCATGTCATCCTTCTTTAATACAAGAAAGGCCTTTTATAAATTGGACAACTATCAGTTATGGTATCTAATGATTCGTTTCAAAAATATCAGTATTAAATTGTGTCCAGGTACCTATAGAGACACTTGTTAAATAATGGTGTCCTTGCCTATGTTTTTAAATAATAAATGGATTTGTTACATTTTCTATACGTATAATTTGTTATTGGATTTAATCTTGAAATACAAATATTCAACTGAAATTTCTCTCACCCTTAAAAAAGTCTGTTCATCAGGTTGAGGAAGAAATTTATACCCCTTAAATGGATTCTACTTTAATTGTCTTCTTGTTGAGGCTGGTTGTTCTTGGGATTTCTGATTTGGTTCAATTATTAAATACCACAGACTACTAGAGGATTGCATCCAGGAGAGAAACATCCGCTCTATCATGGGTCTATATTTCAGTATGTTTCTAGATCAACTTATTAACCTGCTTCTAATCCAGTCTCTGAATCTCTAAATGATAGGTGTGTAATTCAACCTAATCCACAAGGCAAAGTGGAAATCTACAAATTACCTTTTTTTAAAAAAAAGCTCTGGTTAAATGAACAGTGCCAGCATTTGGGGGAGGACTGAACTTTGGCCAGAGGAATAGCTTGCATCTGCTGTCTCATCTAATTAGCCCAGTACGCAGGCCAGGATCTCAGGGAGGTAACCATGAGATGAAAATGAGCAAGTGGGAGTTTGTTAGGAAGTGCTCTTGGGACTCACATCTGTAGGAGAAGGGAAGGAAGCAAAACTGTTCAGGGAATGAGGTTGCAGGTGATACAGTCACAAGGAAGACCTCAGACCCCAGATAGCTCCAGAGCTGGGTGGCCCTTCAAAGTGGTCACACATTGAATCCAGGAACTTACGTCTTTATACCCTCATCAGTGTGTCATTGAAAATGAAGGCAGGGTGCACCCTTGAGCAAAGCAGCTCTCCTTAGCCGAGTGCAATTACTAGACAGAGGATTGTCAGCCAATGGCAAGCCCAGCACTTGGGACACTTGGTTATTTATTCTTGACCAGGCAACTGGGCAGAAACACTGAGTATCAGTGACATATAGGTTTATGTGGATGAGTGAGGAAAACCAGCGCTGGAGTACACACTGGTGCCCGTGTGGTCTTAACCTAATCAGCATATGCTTTAGAACCCTATCTCTTCTAAAGCATATGTTCTCATAAGGCATTAGAATCAGAGAAGCAGCCTTCAAAAATGACAATATAATGAAATGCTTTGCTGAAACATAAGACTGACTGTTGTTATTACATTTCAAGCATCAAGAAAATATTTTTCTGAAAATAATCATATAATTATGAATACAACAAGTTCTAAACTTTCAAGGGAATTGTTGTTTTCCACTTTTGTGTAAAATCTTTGCCCTTTTTTTCATGTCTAAGGAAGTTTCCAGATGAAAGTTTTTCACTGTGGCTGGGTGTGGTGGCTCACGCCTGTAATCCCAGCACTTTGAGAGGCTGAGGTGGGTGAATCATCTGAGGTCAGGAGTTCAAGACCAGTCTGGCCAACATGGTGAAACTCCATCTCTACTAAAAACACACACAAAAAATCAGCTGGGCGTGGTGCGGAGGCCTGTAATCCCAGCTACTTGGGAGGCTGAGGCAGGAGAATTGCTTTAACTTGGGAGGCAAAGGTTGCAGTGAGCTGAGATCGTTCCATTATATTCCAGCCTGGGTAACAAAAGTGAAACTCCATCAAGCAAGCAAGCAAGCAAGAGAGAGAGAAAGAGGAAAGAAAGAGAGAAAGAAAGAGAGAAAGGCAGGAAGGAAGCGAGAGAAGGAAAGAAAGTTTTTAACTAATAGTTCTGTGATTCTTTCTATTTAACACATTTGCTAACTTTCTAGTCAACAACAGTGTGGTAGGGAGATATAAGAAGCAAAATAATATGATTGCAAAGCCCCAAAATAATAGCAGCTTAAATAAAATAGAAGTTTCTTTCCCTTTCTCTCTCACACACAGATGTGAGCTGATGTGGGAGCTCTGCCCTGCTAAAGTTCTTAAGCGCCGGGCTTATTCTGTCTTACTTTACCTCTCCAGAATATCACTTGATGCCAATACTTTGTTACAGTTAAAAAAAAATTGTATTCTACACATTCTCTATTGCATTTACTGGATAGAGTCCATTTCCTGATTGAAGCCTGTCTGATACCATTAGGGAAGTCAGTCACATTAAGGCAGCCATAAGGGTGTCACCATTTCCTGCGTAACATACAGGCACTGATGGCATCTTCCTGTGTCATTTTTGAGGTCTATTACTCATGTTACAGCTCAGGTATCCTGAGGATTTTTGCTCTCGTAAAGGTCATACAAATCAAAGAAGACAGAAATTAATTGCTTCTGTATTACAACATTGCTTGTTTGAAAGTACTGAGAATTCATGGGAAGAGAATTAGCGTGGGTGTTTTAAAAAATTAAATCACTGTTATGCTTTGATATTTTCCATTCTTTATCAACATCAGATAAAAAGCAAGCCTTTAGAGTTCCTCCAAAAGTTGAGTTTCTTCTCCTACACTACACACTTTATGCTTTTAGGAAAGAATATTCACATGACATGTAAGAAAAATGCCTCATTTTGATAGGAAATTACAGTTTCTGGATTAGTGACAGATTATTTTAGATAGTCTTATTAGTGGCCCTGTATCTCTAGCCCAGATGATGTCTTCAAAAACTGTAGCTCTAGAAATCAAGTTATATATACAACAAAATTTTGCCAACTGCCCTTTTAATTAGGGTGTAATACCAACAATTATTATGGTATTAATTTCCTTTTTCCAAACTAGCAGAATGACAGCAGAAAGATACATTTCTTGAAGTCAGGTATATACTATAGGGAAAGTATTTTCTTCTGTTCATAGTTACCATTATTCTTATTTATGACCTGTTCACATTCAGTAAATTTGGCAGAATTATTATTTATAGATTGTAAAAGATTGTTTTAAAACATAATTTTGTCAAAAATGTACATATTTAAAACTGGAAGTAATCTATTTTGGTTTTAGCAGCAACTTTTGCTTTGTATGTTTTTGTCACTGTGAAACATTTTTTACTTTGATTCAGTTTCATACATTTTTAAAACTACCATCTAAATGTGATTTTGGAAATCTTGTAAGTGTGTTGTAAAGGAGGAGGACAGAATGTTTCGCTTTTAATGAGACCTGTTTCATACTCGATCACGTCCATTTATATTCTTATTTTTCCATATTTTGGATCAACTGTCCATTGAAATTTTTAATGGTTTACTTTACTTTTTCTGTTTAGATCTAATTTACAAGCATTAAACATTACATAACTTCAGGCAAATCTCCTAACTTCATCAAAACTATACATAGATATTTGATAGCCAAATTCTGCAGACTTTGGCATTGGAGGATAGCGGTATATGGACTCAATGGATGGGAATGGTAGCATCTTTACAACTTAATTTCCCAGTATAAAGTCTTTCTTTTAAAATATTTAAACATCATAACACATTGCCCAGGTGTTAGGTTCTGTTAAATGCGCCATTATATTCCGGATTGTTCTCCTACAGTCAATCTTAAACTCTCTCTTCCCCTTTACATGTCTGTATTTTACATTGAGCTTGAAGAGATAGTTTAAGAAGGTTTCACTTTTCATGAGGCCTGTTTTCATACTAGATTGCACAGTAAGAGATTAACAGCAATATCTAATAATAAAATAGGACAAATATAACAATATACTGTAATAAAAATTAGGTGAATAAAGGTTCTCTCTCTCAAAGTATCTTGTTATACTATATTCACCCTTGTTTCTGTGATCTGTCAATCTGATAACCTAAAGGCCTACCAAGTGACTAGCAGAGTACTAGACTGTCTCCTAGATGCAGACTTTCATACCAAGCCTTAAAACCGTTTTCAACGGGAAAGGTACGAAAATGGCTCATGTTCACGTTTTAAAGTTAAGGTAACTGCACTGCAAAATTCCAACCTGTAGTTGTCAGCACTGAGTACGTGACAATAATTCCTAGCAAAGGACAATTGAGATCCACTGCCCTGCTCTCTCTTAACACGTCTTCCTAGTCTTTCTTACTTCCTGTTGTCACTCTGGGTCTCTTGCATTTCCAATGACAAAGCCACCACAAAACTCTCAAAAACTGATCCTATAATGACAGCAGTGTTTCACTTTATAAACTCAAGTACTCCAAACAGTAATTGAGATCAGAACAGAAATATAAATGGTACGTGTGCATTTTAAAATAATATTAGTAACAAAATGATGAATTTATTAAATCAACTAACCAGATTGCCACACAAAGACAGCCCGATACGCAGGCTCAAGGCCTGAAGAGTGGAAGATAAACACATGTAGTCCAAACAAGAAGAAAGTGGGCATTGGATAGCACTTCTAAGAATACTTAATTGTGTGCAGATTTTTTTGTCCTTGTAATTTGGATGAATTCCAACTTTTCTGAAAGCATTTGCTTACATATCAAGAAAATATATAGCAGAAAAACAGAAAGGTAACAAATACCAATTTTTTTCTTTTTAAAGAAAATATTTAAATTATTTTAATTGGTGAATATACATGAAAACGATCCATTCAGTTCATTCCGCTTAATAAAAGTTATTTCAAATAAAAAAGTCATTGTAAGTCGGGGTGTTACTGTATACATATCTTATACTTATTGTCTTTATATGCTTTTTGTTAATGTTGAAGCTTGTTAGCAGTTTATGGTTTGTTGAAAATGGCTGATGCCACTAAGCCCAAAGTAAATGAACATTATTTACGCGCCAAAGGCCCCCTATAGACTGGTTAGTGTGAACACCAAGGAAACTAATCTCAGATAACTGGATATTCATTGTAACTTTTTTGATTACCTTGAATTTGTTATATATTTGTATCCACATAAGAGAATACAAATAATGTCTTCCACATAACAAAGTAATTCTATGTCTTAAGTGAAATAATTCCACTCATACCTGTCCCTGCCAAATGCAAAGTGCTGAGCACAATCTTTCGTATAAGATCTCATTTCTCCTTTTGCACTTCTCCTATGAATGAAAATCAAATGGCAATGCAGCATTGAAAACCAATGCTTACAGAAAGTATACATAGTTTGTAACATTTAAAAAAAAAAAGGCAGGAGCTAATGACACACAACAGGTAAATAAAGGGGGAGGGGACCCCTGAACTTATACCAGGCATCTGGGATAATCCTCTTGAAGTCTATTAAAAACATGCGTTCATCAGTCCAGCTCTTTGAAGGGCTTGGACGATGTGAGGTTTGAAGGAAAAATAAAATGCTACTTTAAAAAAAAAAAAAGTGCTGAAAAGTAGGGCTTTTTGAATTGTCAACCAATTCAAACCTAAAGGGACTGGGTGAGACCTCCATTAGAATCTACCCAGAAGACGGGAGAAATATTTCTGATATATGTGGAATACGGAAGTCAGCAACATAGTTGAAAAACAATGTGCCCTTCAACATCAAACCGACAACAGAATAAACCTCTCCACGTTCTTCTTTCCTAGTTCATGCATTTATTAAACACACACATGTGAGCTGCACCATGTACTGTAAGTTGGAGAGCTTGTGTTGGTATAATCACAACCTTGGTGTGAGTCCATATCAATACATCTTTGAGTTATGCTATTAAAATAAATGGGCCGAACCATTGCGATTTTTAATCACTGGAAATTCCCTGATCTTACAAAGAGATGCTCATTTGGGGTCCATTTTAAGTACTTTAAATCTTCATTCAAAAATATTAGTAAATTTTTATTTTACCTAAACATTTGTTCATTCTACACACGCTACATCCAAACCCAGAGGGGAAATAGTAAAACTCAAACTTAAAATGAAAGATACTTTAACAACTACTTCTGCTTGCTTATTGCATACATTGAATTGTTAAGATAGAAGAGAAAATAAACAAAGTCATTGTATTTTATTTTCTATTTAGGACGCAGTGCCTAGTTTCCAAGCAAAACAAACGGGGTTTGGTTGAACATGCAATACCGGATGTCGCCACTGGATGGCAATGCCACCTTTTGTCTCTAAAATGTGCACGGTACATTTGATGAGATTTAGCGCCACAACCCTGGGGTCCTAAGTTTCTCAGGACCATCAAAGTGTAAACACGCTGGGGTGAGTCTCCAGCACACATCTCGCATTCCTTCGGGATCTGTCTCGTCTTCTAGTGCACCCGATGCTAAGGCCGCCCATCAAGCTTCCTTGTTTGATTTGCAATCACTCTTTGGAAACTTGATGTTGGATAGAATGCCAAGTTCATAAGGAGAAAAAAGATTACAAAGAAAGTGAATAGGAGGGGAGATGGAAGTACAAATAGGGCACCAGATTCCTTTCTGCCACTGAATGATGTTAAGCTTGCACAGGACCAACATCTCAAAAATACACTTGTTATGAATTCACTTTCTACCATAGAGCAAGAATAGCCTTCACTTGTTTTCAGCATTTTATAGTCTAAATCACTTGTTCTCACAAGCTATACGTACACACATTCTGACATGTATACATACTTCAAATAAATGTTTGTAGTTGAGACAATTAGCTGATGACAGTTTAGTTTTCCACAGTGAATTGGTTTTAAACTTACAGTAAGGAAAAAACCTTTCAAAACATTATTTTAGATATACTAAAGAAGATAAAGGTTTTTACAACGAGTTTTGTGTGGTGTTAAAATATGTAAATATCTAAATTTGTATTAATTCAAAGAATAATTATGAAGGTGTTAGATATTATCTGGAACAATGAATCACTTCTGTTCAGAGAAGGAAGGATTTAATGCCAAATGACTTTGCCCAGTTACATGGATGGGAAAGATGAGTGGGTAAAATGATCGTATTTTTAAGGTAAACTGAAGAGGGATAAAATTTGTGTAAATACATGAAATAAATCAATATTGATAAATTTAATTATCCTTAGTTCAGGAAACACATTTATCTATAACTCCTTGTTACTATTTTAACATATAAAAACCTTGGCAAACAGCATGTCAAGCTTTTCTCGTGAACAAAACTTAGTAATTAACCTCTACAATTAGCTGACATCGATGGAAGTTACAGTTTGTACTAGACCTCTTATATATCTTTCATTTGCTTGTGAAAATGATGGTCACACCCTCTGATGGAAGATGAAATGGTTAAGAACACCACAGAATAGCGAAACAAAACATGAAACAACAACAAAACCAGAAAGAAAATTCTGAAGCATATTATAGTATGTTTAAACTTAGCTAGCATAGAAAAAAAAGGGCTTTAAATACCAAATTTCAAATTAAGTTTTCTTATTCTTCACAACACAAAACACTAGCTGAATAATTATTAATATATTATTCAATGAGTAGTAGGCATATCAGAAGAAAATTTTCTCTCTGTTAATATAAAGCACTTGTAATTTTGCATGCATAGATTTTGTCACTAGATCAAGAGATATTTTTGTATATACCTTACATGGATATATTTGGATTTGTAAAAACAAACTAGGCAAGATAAAGCCAGGTTTTGAATATTTATTTTTTGTTTACTTCCCACAAGAAGTCCATACCTTATGGGACAACAAACCAGTCAAATACATTTGGGGTTTCCTGGTTAAGAACCAGAAGGGGGCCAGGCACGATGGCTCACACCTGTAATCCTAGCACTTTGGGAGGCTGACGCAGTGGGTTGCCTGAGGTCAGGAGTTCAAGACCAGCCTGGCCAACGTGGCGAAATCCCGTCTCAGTTACTCGGGAGGCTGAGGCAGGAGAATCACTTGAATCCGGGGGGCAGAGGTTGCAGTGAGCCGAGATCGCACCACTTCACTCCAGCCTGGGCGAAAGAGCGAAACTCTGTTTCAAAACAACAACAGCAGCAGGAACCCGAAGGGACTGCTTCTGTCTTTCCATCGCACTGGCAGATTCTTGCATTGAAGTGTGGCCTCATTCAGGAGCACTTAAAAATAACCTAGGCAGATCTCCTTTGTGCTCTTAGATCCTCCTTTGTGCTCTTAGATACTTGGCTGAGTAAAAACACTAATTTTCAAAATTTGCTTCACTTTTGTCACAAAGCCAGATATAAATAGAGACAAATTACTTGGTGCATATTTTAATTTTCTATTTGTTTGAAAACTAAAATTGTATGGACTGAACTTTGTTTACATAAAATAAGGTGAATTTGCAATACTGTCATACACATATGAAATACTGTCATATGGCATTTCATGTATATGACATATATATGAAAGCGTGTCTAATACATGAAATCAAACAGATAATTCAAGCTAAAATCACTCCCCTTGGGGATCAGCAATCTCCCTTTTAACTGTATATATTGATGTATGATTTAAAAACTTGAACAATTTCCAAGTATTCCACCTTTTGTAGTTTTCAGTGTTAGAATCCTAAGTCTCAGCATCAATTTTTCTAGGGAAAATTTAGTCAAAGGTTTATGACTTCAAAGGATAGAAAAAATACCCTAATCTGAAATCTTGGAAAATGGAAAATGAGATCCTAAATATTTTTTCTCGTATCTGTTGACCTTATATCTGAGAAGTAACTCTTAAATTTTAAATTTCTTAGATCAAAAAAGGATATTTTAGATTTAAAGAAATCATTGATTATAATGCTTCTAAAGCATTGGTATTTGATCTTGATGTTGAAAACAAATATCAATGTTTTAGAAAATTATAAGCAATAATTTTGTTCTAAATTTTGACACTTGCTAAGAATGTAATGTTGAGAATAAACAGTAATTTGAATTTGTATGTTTAGTGTTTAGGTATGCACCCCTATACACATATACCAGAAGACACATGAGTTCTAGGACCACATAACTCAGAGTAGGGCTATATTTTGATGTTGCAATTTGGAAAATGATTTTATTTATATTTATATATATATATATATATATATATATATATATATATATAAAGTTTGCATGCGATGGAATTTTCGTGTGACTTGTATGTTGGCCTATTAATGCATGACAATAAATGTCCATTGCATTAAATATGTCATTTAAGGAATAGAATATTAATAGTGTATCACTGGATATGGAGTTTACGCTTGTTCACGCACACCACCACCGTCCCACAGAAGAAGACAGTGCAGAGAGAACCCCATCCTCAAAGGTCTTAAAGTTGAATGCAGATTGTGAGTTGCCCAGTCTCTGTTGTTCTGTGCTTGGTTTGTATTGCAATGGCACTGGTCATCAGTAAAGTATTCACTTTAGAGAATGTTTGAGAAAAGTTATTTCAGAACAGCGATGAAAGTAGATCCACATTCCAGGAGGTTGCAGCTTTTATTTGCAGGGTGTTTATGTACTTAGGCATTACAAAAATAAAAGTAAGAGTTCAAATTCTGATACAAGTAAATGATAACAGTCAGGCAAATTCTTAGTCTTTCATAGTCGGAAAGTTCTTGGACAAATGGCTATCTATGTAGTGATTATATATTTTTAAGGCTACATTCTCCTTCCCCAGCCTTCATGGTTCCCTAGGCACTGCCAAAGGATATTTTCAGTCCAATAAAATGTACGGATTCCATAATTTGCCTCTGTTCCTACTTGGCCTTCTTCATACTCATTTCACTGGGTTAATATTTGTTCTCAGCCATTTCCTCATTCTCTGGGTTGAACCAGTCTTCTTGAAAGTTCACTTTCTCTGTGGGTCTCTGAACTACATATAAAAATGTTTTTGAACTAAGGTCTTTACAAGGTTTGCAGGAGTCCTTTCATGCTTTAATGATAGTCAACAATTCAGACGTGAGCACTGATGGTGAAGAGCTGCCGAATGGGAAAGTGCTGGTCTTTGGCTCTATTTTCTCTAACACTTGTAAGCCAATACTCAGTGATATATTACAAAAATGCCAGGAAGCCCATCAGGCATCTGAGCATCAATTGCCAGAAGTCTGGAGATGGAAGAGTCGCAAAGACGGATGTCTCAAAAAAAAAAAAAAAAAAAAAACCCAAGCAGGAATTCCAGATACCTAATAACTTGAAGACAAATGTATAGACTCTTTCTAAATAGAAATCACCCCATTTAATAGCTTTAGATAAAGAATTTTATTTATTTATTTATTTTTTTATTTATTTATAAGATGGAGTCTTGCTCTGTGGCCCGGGCTGCAGTGCAGTGGTGTGATCTCAGCTCACTGCAACCTCCACCTCACGGGTTCAAGCGATTCTCCTGCCTCAGCCTCCCTAGTAGCTGAGATCACAGGCATGCGCCACCACACCCGGCTAATTTTTATGTTTTTAGTAGAGATGGGGTTTCTCCATGTTAGTCGGGCTGGTCTTGAACTCTTGACCTCACGTGATCCACCCGCCTCAGCCTCCCAAAGTGCTGGGATTACAGGCATGAGTCACTGCGCCTGGCTAGATGAACAACTTTTAGATTCTGTATTTTAAACATACAAGTAATATTTTTTTTCAATGTAATGGGGATAGTACCTAATATAGAAGAGAAGCAAAGAAACACAGTAAGCCTCATAGGGTGGCAAAGAAATCTAGTTTAATAAAAAGTTCAATGTAAGAAAAGCACAGAGCAAGTTGCTTGTGCACTATTTGTGTGGTATTTTTCTCTAATCGTTCTTTCTTATGATTTGCCTTAACACATAATATTAAAGCGTCATGTATAACCACTTCCTAACTTTACATCTACAGGAATCCAATTTATTGCCATAGCTAAATACTTCAGTATTAGAATTTATCTTACTGTACAGAATAACAAGCTTAAGATTATATCAGTGTTTCTCCTGTATTGACATCATATAGGGTAGCCATCACATCTTCAAAACAACTTAATTTTTAGTGAATGTATCCCCACACACATCTCTCATAACACATTGATTTTACTGCTAAGATAGATTGTTCTAGATTAATGTTTTCCATAAGTAGAAATTTTAATAATGCTATCGTATCCTAGGTGACCAAGAATACTCGATCTTGGGTGTATGAAAAAGCACTCAAGAACACCCTATTGCCTGTTTTCAAAGCTAAATCATGATAGCAGAGTGAGTATGAGGAATCCACTTACCTTGTTTTTGTCATGCACTCTCTTCCTTTGAAACGGTAACATTGCATTTGTGAATACTGGATTGCACTTGAAAAAAAGCTGCTATTTGTATTATGGTTCTTTCTAGTTCACATTTCCATATCCTACAGAAACCCTCTACTGAAAACTTCCTTGAAGTAATCATTTTGTTTGTTTTTAGCCTCCCATCTCTTAGTTTCTAGTATAACATCTTATTTAAACATATTCACGCATTCAACAACTGTTCAGTGAGTGCTTACTGTAAGATGTGCCTTCTGCTAAGCTAAGGGGATATAGCCAAGAACAAAACAGATGTAATCCTTTCCTTACATTACATACGATTAATATTTAGAAAGAAGCATGTAGTGACTTAATCACTCAGAGTCTGTCCTCAGGCCGGAGTTCAATTCCTGCTTCAATTCCTACAAGTTAGGTTTTTATGCAACTTATTCCTCAGCTTTAGTTTATTCATCTGTAAAACGATGGATAACTCTTACCCCAGAGGTCAGTTGCAAATGCCAAACGGGATTACTGAAGTTTTTAAATACAGTGCTGGGATATATATGGAGCTTATAATAAGTAGAAGCTACATATTATTTAATACTTGTTAGCATCTTTTTAAAATAATGTTATTGATAAACAGTTGTAACAACATGTTTAAGCAGAGATGACACATGGCCATTGGTTTAAATATTTATGGCTTATAATTTGTCTTATTAATGAAAACTCTGCCGCATATCCACTTATTGATTATGATAAGAGAAAATTTCATAGGATTTTCCAAGAAACACTTCAATATTTAATTTTGTACTTTGTGAATTTTGCTATATTTATGCTTAAAAGTTCTGTTACTTCTCCAGGATTAGAAACATCACCATTTATTTTTTCATCTTTTCTGCAAAAATATTTATTTGGTAAATTTTATTCCTTAAGTTATCTTAAATTTACATTAAGTTAAAGTGTAAGATAAGGATCCAATTTAAGAATTATTTTCCAAAAGACCAATTAATCCAAAGTTATTTAGCAATATTACATCTGTTTATGTAATGTTTGTAAGATATTCATGATCATATAGCGAATTTTATATTGTTACTTATATTATGATACCCTTATGCTATTAGTATATAAACAAACAACTTCTTTCTTTCAATGTGAACATCTCTGCTTTTTGGTCTTTTTTGATTTTTAATTTTTTTTTTTTTAAACTCTGAAAAGTCTCAATGACAGATCTTTCAGGGTGGCCCTTAGTATGTTAAACAAATATATTTTAAAACTATAACAGTAAGTACCAGAGTAATTTCAGATTCACGTATCTCATTCATTGATTGTAAAATACTATCCATCTCTTAGCCTGCTGATGGACATCTTCTAAGTAAAAGTTTCAAAGCAAGTATCCATGAGCAGTTTATGTTCTAAGTTCTGCATATCTGAGCAGGGTGGTCAGTGTTATACCAGCACATAAATTAGTTTGTGCTTGGTTAAAATGTCCTTAGATGACATATTTTTCTCTCAAAACTTTATCTCATTATTACATCATATCCTGGCACTCTGACTTAAATAGAATTGGAAACCAGTGTAAATTTTTTACCTTTTGCCCATGTGGTTGTCAATTTTTTTGTTTAAAACTTGAAATTCAACAATTTTGCCACTTTTATTCTAACTTACTTTGTTTTTAATTTTGCGTGGCATTTAGTGAACACTTTTGACCTGTATATTCAAGTAATGTCTTTTGTTGTTGTTTTGTTCTTTTTGTTTTTAACTATGCAAAGTATTCTTTTCTAAAGAATAATTGTTTAGCTTCAATTCCTTTGATTTATTCCCAGTGGAAGCCAATGATTCATGTATTTATATTTTTTGTTTTCTCTCCTCTATAGCATCTCTTATTATTGTTATTACATATTTTTTGG
>NW_012101476.1:6314808-6389617 GCF_000951045.1 Mandrillus leucophaeus
CTTGGACTTCCCAGCCTCCAGAACTGTGAGAAGTAAATATTAGTAGTTCAAGTCACCCAGAGGGTGACATTTTTGGATATTTTGTGACAGCAGCCCATACAAACCAAGGCTGTCTTCAAGCAAACAATTTAGAAGTTCACAATTTTTTTTTCTGTCAAATACGTGGTGTTTGCAACTTGAAAGCATCTTGGATTTCAGGTCAATATCCCTAGTACATATTTTAAAACTTATTTAGAGGTTCTATTGACTTAATTTATTTGAGTCTATGTCCACCTTTCTCCTGAGGCAGAGAATGCAACTGCCACGGGTCTCAAAATCCTCTCGTTAACACAAAAATTACAGAAAATGCAAAATTCCAGCCTAGGAATTAAACACTCTTATGTGTAAATTTGGGTAATGTAGAAGTTTAATGGCAGAGAAAGAGAAATTGTTATGCCTATCAATCAAGTGAGAGCTTCTCCTTAAAATCTTTCCACATGACTCACATGGCTTAGTGGAGTAAAATATTTCCGGAGCCTTCTCCTATAGGACCTCACTCAATCTTACTCCATTGTAGAAGAGGCGATACCTTCACCGTGTGCACAATGAAACCAATACTCAGAGAAGGCAGACAATTCTCCACGAAGCCAGAAAACTAATAAGTGAGCAGTAAGTAACAACACAATCAAATACCCTCATCATATAGATCACTCATTTTAGAATTTTGAAATTAAATCATGCACTGTGTAACAGTGCAGTGGAATGCTTTCTTTTCGTTTTTTCTTGATTCTCAATATAAGAAGCTTATAAATTTGTCTTTTTAATGGTTGGGATCATATCTAATAAATTTAATGGTTGGGATAATATCCAGTGAATTGGCTGTACTAATTTCTAGAATGTGGAAGCGCTGTAGACTCAGTATGATTGATCTATTTTCCTCTGCTGTGTTAACTGCTGCCCACAGGGTGCTCATGGCATTATCCACATGCATCCCTGTGCATCTAAATTCCTGAAGGAATGTGTATTCTAAGGCAAAATTCATAATGGTAATGTTGAAGAAATAAAAAATAGCATGTAAAAACTCTGAGTACAATTATTTAAAATATATTATTAGTTCAGGTAAAAAATTTCAGGAATAAAGTCATATTAAAACTTTGCATGGAAAAATTAACTTTAATTTGTACTAAGCCTTAGAGTTAAGTTTTAATAACTTCTATAAGGAAGAGCAGAACGAATCAAGATAAAAGTATCATTTATGTGCTAGCACATTTTTGTTATCCCAAAATAATTAGCAGAAGTAGATAAATTAGTTTAAGCTTTTACAGATCACTGTTCTAATGTAAAGATGTACCCCTGACTCATATAGAAAGAAGAGATTCACTTTGTTCAGCTTTCTGGCAATGGGGGTTGGTGAGAGGCTCAATCTACATTGTAGAAGAGGAGTATCTTTAAAAAAGAAAAGTCAGGAAATGTCCAAACTTAATAGATACTATGGTAATGAGTATAAAAGCACAGCAGAGGGATTAGGTAATAATAAAGGTGTAATTGGCATCTGTGAAGAGAACATTATGACATTTTGTTGCTGGAAAACTGTATACCAAAATCTCTAGAAACGTTGGCCATCAAATCTTTGAAAACCACAAGCGAGTATATTTCATATGTGAATAAGTCCATATACTCAGAACCACAGTTTTATGGTACTTGAGGTGGATCTTTTGATACTGTAACGATGAAATAGCTGTCTCAAGGAAAGATGAAAAAGTAAAACCAAGACTTGTTTGAAAGATCAAAAAGAGCGATGCTGTGAATGTTCTCACAGTAAATATGAAGCTCTCTTTATCTGGATGCATTCCTATTCTAAAGATGCATGGAAAATAGATCAATCATACTGAGTCTACAGAGCTTCCACATTCTAGAAATTAGTACAGCCAATTCATTAGCTATTGTCCCAACCATTAAATTTATTAGATATGATCCCAACCATTAAAAAGACAAATTTATGTATCTTTAGAATAGGAATGCATGTATCTCAATAAAAATATAGAATCTTAACATTTTTGAAGTGTTAAGGAAAAACAAAATGACAACACAATAAAGATATGTGAAGCTACAACATTTCCTTGATTTCTTAAACAGTGCAAAGAATTTAAAGTAGAAGGAAGTTAGGCCTTTGCACATTTAAATTTCATCAGGGCATCTTATAAAACTTTGGCAATTTTCTTAGATCTTAGATTCCTCACCTAAAAATATTAATGTATATACTAAACTAACTTCAAGTTCTCTTCACGTTCTTCATTATAAAAATATAGTGCATTAACTTGGAGTACATCTTAGGGACATCTTGAAAACCGTATTTTAAAAAATAAACTCTCAATGGAGAAATAAAGGTGTCTCTGACGATGCAGGTGAAATTTGTAAGCTACTTTAGGCAAGTTCCTTCCTCACTTCCTCCGAAGGAATGCATTTTGATTTTACAAAATGCTATATAATCTTAAAATACTTTCATAGATATTTCCTATATGAATAGAATATTTTTTCCAATAAAAACGTGAAGGAAATGGTGAACCACAGCTTTCAATTTATCTTTGAATACTATCTTTTTATTATACCTCGCTTTCAGCTCCTCCTTAATAACACAGAAGTGAACTTACTAAGCTGGAAACTGATCCCCAAGTATAAACCAATGTTTTAATGCAGTTAATGTAGTTAAAGGTTGTAGATATTTCTCAGCTGGGGGGAAATAAGACGGAACCTCCCCCAACCTCCCAGAAGTTATAGTATTTTACAACTCAACTAGGTCACCAGTCATAGCAGGTGTGTTAAATGATTGAATAAATTAGCTCCATTTACATTCTCCTAGTAAATCAATTCAAAACAGCTTGATTTTGCACTGTTAGAAAAGTTTGTGTATCTGGAATACCAACAAACAACTAGCAAAAATATTACTCGAAATATTTAAAGTCAGACATCCTTAGCTTACTTTGTGTTCTAGATGAAATAATTTCATCTTGCACATAAATGAAGAAAAATGGAATATATATCTCCTTTGGTCTGATTTTTAAAAATACTAAATATGTAAATATAGAGGAAAGCGTTAAATACTAAGTTCTAGCTCATACTTAAGCACACATGATCCAAATTTAACAAATGGAAGCATTTTATCCCATTTGTCAGTTTTTTTTTCTTTAAGAAATCGAACAACCAAAGACCCAATTTTAGTATTTCTATCTACACTATTTCCTACCTCCAAGATGTAACCATGACACTGAAGTTGATGTTTATCTTTTCTACATGTTTATACATTTGCTTTATATGTGTAAATATATAATATACAGTATTTCAATTTGTTTTAAAAATTAAGCCATGCAATGAATGTTTTTATAACTTGCTTTTTATTCAACATACCATTTTGAATATGTATACATGTTTGTTAATATATACAAGACTCATTAATTTTAACTGCTTTATTACAATATAGCCAGGCATGGTAGCTCATGCCTGTAATTCCAATGCTTTGGGAGACCAAGTTGGGAGGATTGCTTGAGCCCAGGAGTTCAAGACCAGTCTGGGTCGCATAGGGAGATCTTCATCTTTACAAATAATGATAATAAAACAAAATTAGCTGGATGTGATGGCAAGTGCCTATAGTCCTAGATAATTGGGAGGTTGAGGCGGGAGGATCACTTGAGCCCAGAAGTTTGAGGTTACTGTGAACTATGATATTGTGCCACAGCACTCCAGCCTTGGTAACATAGCAAGACCATGTCTCTAACACAATTTTTTAAAGAACAAGGAATACACCACAATTAATGTTTTTATTCCTTCTCTATTAATATAGTTGGATGTTTTCTGCAGTTTTTCCTGCTTACAAACAATAATGCTTCGAACATTTCTCATTATATGGATGTAAAAATTGCTCTTCAGAATATAGACCTGACACACTTATCATTTCTTTGTTATGAGAATATTTAAAATCTACTCTCAGTAATTTTCGAGTATACAGTAAATTAACATTAGCCATTGGAATCACGTACAATAAATGTCCAGGACGTATTCCTCCTATCTAATGAAACTTTGCATCTTTTGACCAACACCTCAATCACCCCGTCCCTGGCAACCACCATTCTACTTCTATTAGTTCGACTATTCTAGACTTCACATCTAAGTGAGATCACGCAGTACTTGTCTTTCTGTGCTAGCTTATTTCATTTATCATAATGGTTCTCTAGGTTCACTCATGTTGTTGCAAATGATGGGATTTGTTTCTTGGTTAAGGCTTTCTTTCCTTAATTTTTATTTTCAGACAATAAGTTTAAACATTTATGTGAGTTAGAAATAATTCCCTCATTCCCTCCTTTCTGTAAAATTTTGTGTAACATTGGTATTATGCATTCCATAAATGTTTAACAGAATTCAACAGTGAAACCATCTGGACCTGGACATTTGTTTTCTTTCACTTTTTGTGAGCACTGTTTTTTTTTAAATAAAAAATCAGTTTCTTTAATGGTCATATATAAAAGTATACCTAACGTTTTCTACTTCATTTGTGATCATTTGGGTAAATGGTATATCCTACCTACATTTTGAAATTTATTAGCATAAAATGGTGTGTATTTCCTTTTTATCTTTTAATGTCTAATTTCTGTGGTGATATTCTGTCTTTTATTCCCAAGACTGGAGATTTGTATTTTCTCTGTTATTTGACTCATCAGTCTGATAAGAGGTTTATATATTTTTCTAATTTTTTCAATCCACCGGTTTCTGCTTTATTATTTTGGTCTACTGTTTGTTTTGTATTTCAGTATTGCTCTGTTTTTTTTTTTTTTTTTCTTTGACTTACTTTCAGGTTGGTCCTGTTTCCTTGCTTCTTAACGTGGAAACAAGATGATTAAGTTGAAACTTTCCTTCTTGAAACATTTAAAGATACAAGTTTTCTTCTACATACCACTTAAGCTGCATTTCATGTATTTTGGTATGTTGTATTTTTATTATAATTCAGTTCCGAACATTTTCTAATTTCACTTCTAATTTTTTCCTTGACTTACGCCTTAAGTAGAAATACTCTATTCACCTTCCAAATATTTGAAGATTTTATAAATATCTCTGATTGCCTTTTTATTAATTCCATTGTAGTCAGATAACATTATCTGTAAGCATTCAGTCTTTGGAAATTTATTGTGACTTGTTTTACAGCCAACCATATGGTCTAAATTCGTGAACATTTCATCTGCATCAGAAAAGAATGTGTATTCTGCAGTTGTTTCGTTTAGTGTCGAATAAATTTCAGTTAGGTCGAGGCAGTTAATAATGTGGCTTAGATATTCTGTATTCTTACTGACTTACTATTTTCATTCTACAAATTATTGAAATAAGGGTGTTAAAATCTTTATTATAAGTTTGGATTTGTCTATCACTCTAATTCTCTCCGTTTTTGCTTTGTGTATTTTGTAGCTTTATTACTAGTTATTTCCATGTTTAAGATAGTTATGCTAACAAGCAATATCTTTCCTTCTTATTAAATGTTCCTTTTTATCTCTCCTTTTACTTTTCATCTTAAAGCAACATTTTTTCTGATATTAATAGAGTCACCTTCATTTTCTTTTGCTTGCTATTTGAAGATTTTTTTCCATTCAATCTGTGACTTATATTAAAAGTGAATTTTTTTTTACAAACATTACAGCAGATTCTTGTTCTTTTTAAAAATCTCACCTAACACCCTAACTTCTAATGGTGATTTTTAGTCCACATATACTTATTAATTATTGGCATATTTGTTCTAAATCTACCAATTTGTTATGTTTTTCTCTTTTTTTTCTTCCTCTATTCCTTTATTCTTACTATTTTCTGGATCAATTTAAGGAAAAATTTCATTTTAAATAATGTATTGGCTTTTAAATCACATGAGTGTGCGCTGATTTTTACAGGTTCATTCCATTATTACCATCCCTGCAATACCACCCCTTAATACCTTTCTACTTAGACATGAAAATATACGGCTTTGCCAAAAAAGTAAGTTCCTTACCCCTAAATAGTAACCTTTACTCTCTTCCTTTGGGTGATGGTTATCATATAAGTTATACTTCAGTAAGTTATAAACCTACCATACAGTGCTATGGTTTCTACTTAAACAATCATGTCTTTTAAGAAAATTAAGAGAAGGAAAATATACAGTCTTGGTATTGACCTGTATGCTTCCCATTTCTGGTTCTTTTTGTTCCTTTCTATACTTCTGGATTTCCATCTTGTTTAATATCCCTCAGCCTGAGGGATATCAGCATTTCTTATGCTATGGATCTTCTGGCAACATATTATTTCATCTTTTATGCATATCCAGAAATTGTTACTTTGCTTTGATTTTTGTTTTGTAGTTTCACTCAGTGTAAACTTTCTCATTAACATTTTTTTCTTCTGCGCATTTTGAGATATTGATCCAGTGAGTTCTGCCTTGTATTTCCCTGTAAGTAATGTGTTTTCTTTTACTGTGGGCGTTTTTAAGATACTTTCTTAATCTTTGATTTTCAGTATTTCTACTAGAATATGCCTAAGGGTAGTTGTGTTTGTATTGATCTTGTTCTGTTAGCTGTGCTCCTTGGAACTTTATGTTTGAGAGATTTTTGATCATTATTTTGTCAAAAATATCATCTGCCATATTCTATTTCTCCTCTTTCTTCTGGGATTTCAAATATTAGCTATTGTCCAATAGCTAACCGAAACTCTTTTTATATTTTTGAAATCTTTTCTCTCTCTGTTTTTAGAATAGTATGTATTCTGAAAATCCACTGACACACTACATTCTTCTGTTGTCTATTTAATAAATTTCTTATTTCAGATATTATAATTTTCCATTTAGGACTTTCTGATTTTAATAGCTTTGAGCTGTCTGCTGAGATTTCTCACATGTTCCATCATTATGATGGTATGTTTTAGCTGGGTGCAGTGGCTCATGCTGTAATCCCAGCACTTTGAGAGGCTGAATGGGGAGGATTGCTTGGGAATTTGAGATCAGCCTGGGCAACATAGCAAGATTCTGTCTCTAAGTAAATAAACTATTTTTGTTTGCTACAATTAACTTTTCTGCTAATTACGAGATTTGTCTCATCTTGGGGTCTATTTTTATTGACTAGATTTTCTTCCCTGGCTGATGTCACATTTGCATGCCTCGAAAATTGATTCATATGAAAGATTTTAGCTAATATGTTATAGAGACTCCTCCGAATTCTGTTTTCTTCCTTTTAAGAATGATGACTTTTTTTTTTTTTCTTCCAACAACCTGTTAACATATTTGTAGTCAAACTCCAAATCTATTTCCTGTTTTGGGCAGTAGATAAAAGCTCTGCTCGGTTCTGTTAAACCTCCAGCTTTGGGTGTCTGCCAGGCCTTGGGCTCCCCTTGATGTGTGCACAATTCAGTTTCTAGTTTATTTGAAGATACGGGGTTGCTCTTTCTGTGTCTCCCTCTTTTCCATTGTCTTAGTCCATTTGTGTTGCTCTAAAGGAATACCTGAGGCTGGACAATTTATGAATAAAAGAAGGTTATTTGGGTCTTGGTTCCACAGGCTATACAAGAACCCTGACATCAATACCAATATCACCTTGGTGAGGGCTTCAGGCTGCTTCCACTCTAGGTGGAAGGAAAATGGGGCTGGAGGGAGCAGGGGTCAGTGTGTACAGAGATCCCATGACTAGAGAGCAAGGAAGGGGGAGGTGCCAGGCTCTTTTTCACCAGCAGTTCTTGTGGGAACTAATACAGTGAGAACAGCACAAAGCCATTCCTGAGGGATCTTCTCCCAGGATCCAAATACTTCCCACCAGGCCACACTTCCAACATTAAGATCAAATTTCAACATGAGATTTGAAGAGTCAAATGTCCAAACTACAGCATCCATGTATCACCCATTCCTCACCAACCCCCACCACCACACCAACTTCCAAGCACTTTTCGGCTCTGAATTCTGTTCTGTGATTCCATAAACCCTTAAGAATGCCAGTTTCTGATTTAGCTCTAGTCATCAAGTTATGATCTGGCACTACCCTAAGATAGAAAGCAGTATAAACCAATATCTCCTACAATACATTCTCTTTCCTCTAAGGGTCAACCATTTCTTCTCTCTTTGGTCACTCTCTAGTTCTTCAACACTGACTTTTATACTCTGTGTAGAGTTTATAATTGTCGCCTGTGGGGTAGTCCTAAAAGTTTTAGCGGATGCAAGTTACTCTGCCCTGACAAGAAGTGACTCTTCCTTGTCTGTAATAGTTTAAACAACTGTGGGGTCCCCACTCAGAGTAGTCACAAGCCCAGCTCACAAAGACCCATCTTTGTTTGTTCTTGGTGAGCTATACAAAGGAAAGGGCCAATGTCTCACTGAAAAACTATTTATATGTCTATTAAAATAGCAAGGATAGAGCCTATCTAAGGATCTGCTTTGTGGGTGGAATTTAAACTTACATCTCAGTAGAATTGGCAAACACAGGGTATCCAGGGCAAAGTAGCCTGAGGGTTGCTCTTTTATACTAAAGTATTTGTTGATTCAGTCAGTGACCTAAAGCCGGGACTAATTTTCTTACATCATAAAATGAGAGACGTTAATACACACTTTCACCCAAAAGGATACTATGTATAGATTTATGTTAGGTCAAAAATATTTGAATTTCTCAAAGAAAAATGCTATGTAAATAGAGGGTATATCTTATAAAAGAAATCACTTTTTCCATCTTCCAAACAACTCCCACAATGTCCTTCCTACTGATGCATAACTGGTATTTAATAACAAACTATTTGCATTTTAAATTACTTTGTGTGCACTGGATGTTTACTCTGATCATAAGAAGTACTTTGCCTTGAGGAGGAGTTACGCTGCAGTCAAAATTAACTCTCGATTAAAAATTCTACATGATCTTTAAAAAAAATCAAGAAACTTTGTTAACAATATTGTATTTATTTTTCATCGTACAGCAGAAAATTAATACATAATTTCAGTTTTTAAAATATATTCTACCACTGGCTTAAACCAAAGATTCCATTTTATTTTTATAGGTTATTAATTATTACATTGAAATCAGAGTATTTCTATGACCATAAACATAGAGGATTTGATAGGTCGATTGGAATTAATCTACTCTTATCATGCTGTCACAACACCACAATAATTAGAGTTTATAATTAGTGTTCGGTCCCAGTCTACCCTGCTTCTGCTTCTTCCCAAATAGTTATTAATAGTGCCCCATTTCATTACCCAAATTTTCTCTGTGTGAACACTACAATTTTTAGGTATAAGTTATAACCAAAGGTTTCCCCACTTACAATATCTTGTTTATCCATTTATGATACCAGTGTATGTAAAGTCAAACTATCAATATTCTTGTATATGTTTTATTAGATTCTGGAAACAGGTACTATTATTTTTGCCTTATGAAAATTGTTACTTATTGTAGATGCAATAACATAATGCAAAATAAGTTAGAATTACAAAATGGATTTATTTAAATAAGTATACAGTAATTTTATAAATATTATAAAATAAAGCATTTTTACAATGACAGAAATAAACATGTTAATATTTGAGTAAATGTTGAAGAGTCAATAATTCAAAAATAATGAAGAAATGGCATATACCTGGCATATTCTTCAGAATATCAAGATTGAGTACACTAGTGTGGTTCAGCCTCTTGACTTATTTATTCCTTTACACAGGTGACATGCAAACTAATATAAATTCAAGTCATTAGCTGGAGCAGAACAGTATCATATTCAGTATTACTCACATTTTTAATTAATTTTGATATGCTTCATATTGACTTTGAAAAGAAATATAGTAATGTCACTACAGCGTTACTGTTTAATAAGTGATCAGATGTCTTTTAAGATAAACATTTTAAACCACTTCTGCTGTGTGGCATGCCACACAGGGCTGTCTCTTACTTTAGACAATGAAACACAGTATCTGTTTTTGTATGTTTAACATTTTGCTAAAAGAAAAAAAAAATTAGACACGTACAATCTTTAAAAATGTATTCTGTCTTTTGATGAAAACTTAACAGTCCATTTGGGATAAGGCCATGATCTGCATTCCTTGTGGAATCTCAGGTGAAGGCATGTCCTTCTCAGGCAGGTACAACTATATCCAAGCTGATGACCATATTTTAGGGACAGATAAAATTACAAGTCAAAACAGAAATACAGGGTTTTTGGTGATACACTCATTATCCACAGTTAGAGAAAATGTCTACATACTTGGGTTGCAATGCGTTCATTTCAATTAATTTTTTAAAAATATACTGAGCACAATTGTTTTGAAAGTCCATGTGCTGGACACAGTAGAGAATTGAAAGTTAGAGCCTGTCCTCAAGGAGTTTTGTTTTATTTTCTAATAGTTACAGAATAAGCCAGAAGTTAATAAGAGCCAGGGAAAAGGTCCAAAGTGTTTTCAGAGGTACAAAGTGAGCTTTCTGAGAAGGAAGCGAATATGTCTCAAATGACACCAGAAAAGTAATTTAGAACTGTATTTAGGAAGAACTTGCTAAAACTTGGAAGGGATGTATGAATGAATTCAATAGTTCTGGGGATTTATTAAACAAAATTCGAGCTGAGAATTGGTATCACATGTCCCTGATTGAATTTCAATATTCAATCTCAGTGGTTCTAACGTTACTAATTTCTTTAACTGAAGGTTTTCAGCAGTATGCTATTCAGTTCTTTTGATTCTAGACCTATTAAAACTCAAAGCAAAAGTATGCTGTATTATGAACTCAAATGTTAGTAACAGAAAGCATTCATTTTAGCTGAATGGAGAAAGATTTTAAATACATTTTTTGGTCCAGTGGCTACACTAATAATAACAGATAATCAGTGAGTACAACAGCAAGGGTCTTAAAAAAAAAACTGCACAAGTCTATAATCTTTTATCTGAGACAGAAACCCAGCTTTTCAGTCTCTTATAACAAAAGACAATTCCACTGAATTTACTAGTTGACTGTCATTCCTACTGCTATTATTGATTTTCACAGTATACCGAAATAAGTCCTGTAAGTATCTGTAATTTATTTCCTGATATCAGAAGTAGTTATTATTAGGAAGTTTCTCACTTAAAAGTTTAAAGTGAAATGCAACATTGTTATTATTAATTATAGTGTTTGTACCTGAATGTTTTTTCTGCATGATTTATGTGTTTAGAATAATCTTTCCTGTAGCATATTGATTCATCAGAATGTAAGTGAACTCTCCTGTGAAAAAAGTTTCATTGTCAAATTACTTTGGGAAATTTAACACCAAATACTCTCTTTTAACTTCAGTTAATTAAAATTTGAGTTATTGCTCATTGTAAATTTCCAATAAGGGATAATATATATGTATATATATCATTTTATTAACCTACTTAATCAGACATTTTGCTTATGTAAAAGCACATACATATATGCATATTTAAAAATATTCACCAGAAATATTTTAGCATGGTGTGACATATAGATAGGGAGGAATCTTGCATGAATTTCTAATTATTCTCTGATATCGAATTTCGATTTTTGCCAAACGATCTTTGTCCTGCCCTAAACTAAGCCTGTTGTTGTTCTGTCTACGCTACAGTGGCTTAGGAGAAAGTATCTGGGTACAATTTATACAGATACAGGGCTTGGGAAGAAACTAAAGGTCAGGAAAAAGAAATAATCTGACTTCTTCCTCATTTCCCATCTCTCCTCCTCCTTAGAAAATTCAGTACAGCAAAAACATTGCCTTCCCTTTATGCTAATCGGTAAAAATATGTATCATTGGTTTCCAATACTGACTGCCCATTTATGTCTCTTGGAGAGGTTAAAAAACACGAATAGCCAGACCACACCCCATGCCAAAAAAAAAATCAGTGCCTCTGGGTATGGGGCTCTGGCATTGTTTTTCTTTGTTGGTTTGTTTATTTGGAGCAGTCTGTTGCCCAGACTGGAGTGCAGTGACACAATCTCAGCTCACTGCAACTTCCGGCTCCCGGGTTCATGCGATTCTCCTGCCTCAGCCTCCTGAGTAGCTGGGATTACAGGCGCGTGCCACCATGCCCAGCTACTTTTTTGTGTTTTTAGTAGAGACGAGGTTTCATCATGTTGGCCAGGCTGGTCTCAAACTCCTGACCTCAGGTGATCCGCCTGCCTCAGCCTCCCAAAGTGCTGGGATTACAGGGGTGAGCTGCCGCGCCCTGTCTGGCATTGTTTTATTGTGTGTCTTTCCTCTTTAGGAGGAGGGGTGATAAAAATGTCTACACACAAATGGCAAACACTGGTGTAAACGTACACGGAGACTGAGTGAAAAAGTCACTATTCTGGACTCCTGATTGCTGTTACTTGAATCAGCAATTTTCCAATGAGACACACTTGTGAAGAAATCATCTTCCACTGCTCTTTGCCTTCATTCATTGCTTTTCCTACCAGACTTCTATTGCAATCACATATTTTTCACATCCTTGGACTATATGATCTAAGGTATAACGTAAGTTAATGGGACATTTGATTCAGTGTACAGAATTTTGTCCTACAAAATTGTCATCTTTCACATTTGAGGTACAATGTTTAACAGTTAGGAGAGAGGGTCTTTGCATCAGGCCTGATACTTGGCATTGTGTTGCATGAAAAAATTACTACTCCCTTTTTTTGCTTTGCTTGTTTTTTTACTCATCCTTAAATGAAGTTTAAAACAGTACTTACTCCAGATGTTAGCGGTAAAGATTCATATAAAGCATTTAGTAAATAATGCATTTCAGTTATTTCGTTATCATCACATTGCAAAATAATCATATACACATTCAAAGGTTCAAGCCTCTTTTTCCTAATAAAGTAGAAAATCATCAGGATGTTGCATGGAGATGATTCCTCTCTCTTTCACAGTGGTTACTGTCCTCAGCAGACCAGGAGAGAATTCTAAGATCTAGCCTCTTGGAAACTTTTTGACTTTCCATTACAGTACAAAAGAAAATAATGTCAACTATTATTGAACTATAATCATGCCCAGAAAAGAACATGCTCATCCCCATCTCTAAGGTCACATTGTTTTCTCTATCCTTCCACATCTCTACCTATCTAGATCCTAATGATCATTCAACATCCAAATGTACTGCTTGCTTTTCCATGATACGGTTTGACTCTGTGTCCCCACTCAAATCTCAGCTTGAATTGTAATCCCCATGTGTCAAGGGAGGGAAGTGATTGGATCATGGGGGCGGTTTCCCCCATGCTGTTCTGGTGATAGTGAATGAATTTTCATGAGATCTGATGGTTTTATAAGTCAGTTTTCCCCGCTCTTGCTCACTCTCTCACACCTGCCACCATGTAAGATGTGCCTGCTTCCCCTTCCACCATGATCATAAATTCACTGAGGTCTCCCCAGCCATGCGGATCTGTGGGTCAATTAAACCTCTTCATGAGTTACCCAGTCTTGGTTATGTCTTTTCAGAAGCATGAGAACGAACTAATACACTCCATGATGACTTGCCGCTGCCTGTACTACCCTGTTCACACTCTAGGTACTGTAACACTTGGATTGCATTTATAATCATCCTCAAATAGTTAGTTCGTAGTATAAAATTTAATCAACATACAAGAGACTAGACAAGACTATATTCCATTCCCACTGAAAGAGAAAGGTTACGCACTACTTGAATCTATATCTATTTTAAAAATATTCTGGCTGGGTGCAGTGGCTTAGGCCTGTTATCCCAGCACTTTGGGAGGCCGAGGCGGGTGGATTGCTTGAGGTCAGGAGTTTGAGACCAGCCTGGGCATCATGGCGAAACCCCATCTCTACTAAAAATACACAAATTAGCCAGGTGTGGTGGCATGTGCCTGTAATCCCAGCTACTCGGGAGGCTGAGGCACAAAAATCACTTGAACCTGGAAGGCAAAGGTTGCAGTGAGCTGAGCTCACATCACGCACTCCAGCCTGGGCAATAGATAGAGGCTCTGTTGCAACAACAACAACAACAACAGAAACAACAACAACAAATTCAACCCTCCTTTCAATCAAAACCCATAACAATATTCTAAGCCAGAGTTGTGTAAACTACTGGAATGTAGCTCTTTCCTTTCAAGGAGAAAAAGATAACATCCTTGCTACTGCTCAGCTATCAAATGATGGCAAAAGTAGGTCAAGAAGAATGTAAATAAATTATTCAAAATTGAATATGAAATAGGTTGGAGACTCCATTATGGTTGCCAACAAGTCATTAACAGGATGCAAAAAAATAAGTTTAGAAAATTGGAAAACTGTGAGGACATTGCCTTGTGGTATATCCTAAATAACAGCATTGGGAGTGTTTGCAGAGTTCTTATGCGATCACCGAAGTCCTGCCCTAGCCGACACTAACGCTGCTGCCTCTAGAGTAGCAATAATGGGCGTGATATCTTTGACTGCATTTTTTTGTTGTTGTGATCCATTCAAATTTCTACTCTCCCCATAAGACTTTGTAATCCATTATTCATCATAAGAACCTGGCAGACGATGACTGTATGAACTCTAGAAGCTACACTTAATTATGTTCTACTAGAAAGCTGGGATATTTCATATCGTCATAACAATAACTCAATTCATATGTGTTCTTTTGGGAGGCCAACCCTAAACAAAAGTACCATGTTAGCTTTCTTGCCATAATGCCATGATACCACCTTTAACTGAAATTCTCATTATTCAGGCCGCAAAAGCATTAGGCTGCAAAGCTGGGTCATTGTCTTCTGAAGCTGCCATTGTAAAACCTGCACAAGGGAAATATACGGGGATGATAGGATTCTTGGGAAAACTGCCAGGAAGGAACATGTCCCTGGATAAGAAGCATCAGAAAAAGGGCAGGGAAGAAGTATGATCATTAGGCTGGCCACTTACCAGATAAGGATGAGATGTTCAATTGATTCTATAGATCAACATAAATCTTGGTTATCATTTTTCTCCATTCATCATTTAAATTCATTACAACTCTTTTTACTTGAAAGGATGACCCAAGTGGCTTTGGTTCCTTGAATTTTGAGGTGTGTGAAATTTAGCATGTCTTTGAAACTTAGACACTTTCATTTATTTTCAGCCAATAATCATTATAATACAAAGAGATATATTGAATTTACCCATCAGAAAGAATATGTGGTAATGCATAATACAATGGTGAATATTTTACTTCTCCTTTCTTGCTTTGCTCAGGGGGGCAGACATTAGACGTGATGTTAGGATCATGGACTAATCCAAATTGAAGGCAAATGTGGAATCTCTTTAAAGAGGTAGCATTAGGTAACATAATTCTATTTACTCCCTTCCCCATGTTCATTCAGTTTTGTTAGATTCTTTAGAGAGATAAGCAGATATAAAAATATAACTCAATTGCCTAATCTATCATATGTGATCCATAAACACCACTTCAATTTCACCCAAATACTGCTTTCTTTTCTGAACTAAATTGTAATGACAATTCTGTAATCAAAACTATTTTTTTTTTAAATAAGAGTGCCAAAATCATCAGGTAAAGCTTGAAACCTGCAAGAACTTTAAACTATTTACTAATAAATCTGTTTAGCATGAGCCATTTTTAATCTTTTGGCAATTTGGTTAGGCAAAGGCAATAAGAGAGAACACTTTTTATATTCATATATTTTTACCTTTAATTTACATATGTTTCTTTGTCTATATAGGATCTGGGGGAAAATTTGAAGGCATGATTTTTGTTTATATATCTGTTGAAAGATGCCAAGCCTCCTTTTCCCATAATGAAATGGTATATTTAATCACGTACATGCATGCAAACCTTGTCTCCCCTTCACAGTGGGATTCTCTGTCTTCCTGTTATTTCTAACTATTGCTGTTTATATGCCATATTACATTCTCTAATTTCCTTTTATCTTCTCTTTATTTTGCAATGTCTCAGCACGTGTCTTTTTAAGACAAGTTAATTTAGGCAATTACTCCAATTTGGTTGAAGATAAAATCTTTAATTTATCCAGCCCTCCTTTTATTCTTTCTAGGATACTCCTTCCATTAATTTCATGAAACATTCTAATTCTGTAGTTTAGAGAAAAGCTAATATCATCCATATACACACGCATGCGCACGCATGCACACACATACACACACACACACACAAACCACACATATCTATACTTTCAAAACTAATGTTTCTTTTCTTTTTTATAGTAAATAATTATTTGCATTTTTCAAAGTATCTGATATGGTAAGAGATTTCAATTTGAGAAATCCACATTTCTTATGTATGTGTTATTTTTAAACTGTTTTAACTCATTTACATTTTAGTAAACTAAGTTTCAGCTCTTTTCTCAAGGGGACATTTTGACAGAATACAGAATAAGGACCCAGAATGTCTGCAGGAATAGCTGAGGGCATTATTATTGAAAAAGGCATAAAGAGAAGTACTGAAAAGCTTGAAGCACTTGAAAATAGAAATGTCATTTTTTCATTCATCAGCTTATCAAAACATTGCATGTACAAGTTACTGTTTTAGGCGGAAGAGCAGGTGAAAAATGCCATCCCCAATCGTCAGGTTAGAAAGAGATACGTGAGATATTGAAAATGATGTGGAAGGCAGTAAATGAATATAGATGGAAGTGACCAGCTCTACCCGGGGCAAGTTTCAAAAGAAAGGACATTTGAGATAAGTATTTAAGATGACAAGAGCAGCTAAAAATTACCTGTCTTATTGATTTCATAATTTAGATGTATCATGTGAGTTAATTATTAACATAGATGTATCCTGCTGTACCATTTGACGTGTTTAAATGCCTTTATTCTGGTACTTATATAAACTACTGCTGCTGCTAATTTGGATGACCTGGAAGAGATAATTGTTTCACATACTAGATATTTTATTCCTAAATATGTGCTATCTACTGCTGTCATGTGTAAATAGGTACTTTGTTCATACTGTATAAATAGTGCAATGAAAATGATACACCCAAAATAAAACTACATTGGTTCAGATTATGAGACGATAACCACAGAAACTGTATTACAAGTGACAAAATATTTCAATATTTCATCATTCACTTTGAAAAGCATTGGCATTACAGTATTTGTGCACCTTCTCCAATTCCCTTGCCTGCCTCTTTCCTGACTCCCTTACATTTTGTTCCTCCTCATTCCCAGAGCCTGGTGCTTGAACTTTCCAGTAAATTTAATCTTTGTCTCAAGTTCGATTTTCTAGAGGGCCCGGGTCAACACAATTTCTGCCTCAGGATGGGGCTTTGGAGTTGGATTAACTAACTCTTGGGAAACAACAACAATGAAAAACTGCATTAAGTGACATCATAATAATTATTTAAATGGATTGTGATGGTGGGGAATTATTTGTGACAAGAGTAGAGTCCTTGTAAATATGAGGGTAAAAGGACCAGACAAGTTGCTCTCCAAATTATTACCTGACCAGAAAGCTAGAGGACAGTCGATTAGCAGCCTTGGAAGTTTTTCCACGACCAAGTTAGGCCTTTCAGGGTCAAAGACTGGGACACTGAGATCTGGGATAGGGGCAATGGGTGGATAAACTGGACCATAGAAATTTTTCAAATTTTAGCCCCTGGCTGTTGTCACAGGACATAATTCAGCACCTTCTTCCCCACTCCTGGAGGGGAAGGAATGGGACCTTAAGGAGGTAGAGGTCTTACAATAAGACATTTAATCCCTTAGGATATGCTCCTGTCTCCCCATGTTGTCCAAAGGGCATAACCAAAGTCATATCTCAGCTCAGCCTTGGAAGGGAAGTCAAAGCTCCATGAAGAAATAGCCTATACCTGAAAGGTAATGGCAGCAGCTGACAATGAGTGATGAGACAGTGGAAAGGAGATGGAAGTTTGAATCTTGACTGTGAGATTGGAAAGGGAGATGGAATATATCCAGAATCTCGTGAGTCAGAATTTAATATTTTGGAAATGATGACAGGAATTGGTCCTCTTAATCTGCTGAGTTTGCTCCTAGGAACCTAGACTCTGTGATGGCCAAAACCTTCCAAAGTGAAAACGCAAAAAAAAAAAAAAAAAAAAATTCCTTGGCAAAATGTTAAATAGGCAGTCAGAAAGTTCTGGCAGAGGAGGCTGGTATCATGGCTTTTTGTGTATAGTTCAAGAATCCACAAATGTCCAACTTCCCCAGGAGTGGATGAAGAATCTTCTCTTCACTTAGAGAATAAGTAATGTACTAGTGGAGCGGGGGTGGGGACAAGAGTGTTTACTAGCATGGTAGTGACCATCCTCTCCAGGACGAGGTCTTTAGCATCGAATGCCTCCTTTGACCAGGCTTCCCTATTATTTCTAGGGAAGTTGAGATTCCTGAATAGCTGCAAGTGTGAGCATTTAATCGTCAGCACCAAGACAGATATACTCATCACAATGGATGGTAGAACCAGAGTGCCAAACAAGGTTTTAACCCACAACAAAATATGGTCACAGTTAACAGATTGTGGTATTCCCATGGTGGTGAGCTAGATGGACAACTGACTAGGGTGCATGACTTATTTAATAAAAAAAGAATCAACAGCAGTTTAGCAGAGGACTAATGGCAGCTATTGGAACGGACGTCTTCATGACTGCTTGCCCAGTTTCCATAGATAAGCTGTGCCAGATACCCACGACACATTGATGGACAGGGAAGCTGGGTTACCTAGAGCAGTGGTCCTGCAATTTCCTAGCAAATATATGCAATAAATATCCCAATTGTTCCTCTAAAGAATCATGGAGCTCTTTGCCAAGGCAACTGTTTACTGGAGAATGAAAAAATATGCAGATTTTCAAAAGGATGTTAGGTATGGGATTCTAGATGACTTGATACTTGGAGATTTGAAAGGCTACTATGGTTTACCAGTTAGAATGGGGGTAAAGATCAAGTGATAAATGCAATTCTGGTTTGAGGTCATGATACAGGTCTGTGGGTCCACCTCGTGCTACTTCCCCAGTGACCTGACACAGTGGGAGACCGTAAGTGGACATGAGTAGTATGAATGGACATTGAGTGAGGTACAAACATTGTGGACCTTGTCATTTTCCCTGGACTGCCTCTTCTCTTTTGTGGTCAACAGTGTTTCCATGTTGATTTTTCTTTTTCATTTCCAGACTTGGGTGAAATGTCCCACCAGACGGTGTGATATTTAGTAGCCCGGGAAGCTGCCAAGGGGCTGAAAGACACTATCTGAAGGTACGAACCAGTTTGCTCTCCATAGGGAGGATTTCACCGATGGGAAACAGATGCCTAGAAGACATTGGGTCAGTAAATTTTCCCCCTGTACCCTTTCATGAGATGCTCTATGGTGTGGTTCCTCCTTGTAAACCTTCCAGAAAAGCCCAGCTTGACGAGTCAACTTGCTTCTGAGTGACTGCTTGGGTCTCTTTAAGGCTTATGGGAAAGAAGCTGCCATCACAGTAGTGAATTGCAAAACAATGCCCCTGATCTTTAATTCCTTCACTTCTCCTTTTCTCCTCACGTTTACCAACCGGAGCTTGGACTTTCCAAACAGCATCAACACTTTGATCTTTGCCTTAGGTTCTAATATAGGAGCCAGAATAAAGACACTGTATGCATATTTAAAGACAATTAACCGCTTTTCAGCCAAAATATTTTTGCCGATGCGGGGGGATGTTATTTCACATGTTCCGTTGGGGCAAAGTTCTTGAGTATTGAAAATACACATTCAGCATTCTTTTAGTTTAGTTTAACAAAGATTATATTATAATTAGTCAATGTGGACAAGACATCCTAATGAGCCACATTTGGTTTGTTTCATATCATTTGGTCTGCCATTCATTTCTTTTGGAGACTTTCAGATTGGCAAGTTGAATGAGAATGTATGCACCCCCCTCCTCTTACCAGTTACCACTCTCTTACTTTCTCTTTTGAATTTCAGTCAGTTCTGACTAAGCACTGTATCAATTTCCTCCTCTTCCAGCAATGCCATTTCCTCTTCTTCTGTCTCAGTTACTGTCTGTGTTATCAGGTAACCTAAGATAAAAAGTTTAGCTCGTGCATCCTCCATACACAAAGTGATTTGTATGCTAGTTTTAAAAAGAGCAGGTGCACTGCCAGAGAAGCAGGGTGGTGCTCACAGGAGGTCTGATCAACGGAGGCTGATGAGTGAAGGGAGAACAGAGTTCTCTCATCAGGGCAATGGACTGGAAATAAATCTAGAAAGATTCATGAAAAATGCCGGAGGATGGTAAATAATTTTATCCACAAGGCCACAGAGGCTGATGATGAGATATAAGACCCAAAGGGAAATACTAAAAAGTGTGTTTTTACTATGAAACAGAAGACATCTCTCAAACGAAAAATGTCCCCTCATTCACTTTTTTTTTTTTTTTTTTTTTAGATAGAGTCTCGCTCTGTCACCCAGGCTGGAGTGCAATGGCGCCGTCTCGGTTCACTGCAACCTCCACTTCCTGGATTCAAGAGATTCTCCTGACTCAGCCTCCTGAGTAGCTGGGACTACAGGCACGTGCCATCATGCCCAGCTATTTTTGTATTTTTAGTAGAGATGGGGTTACACCATATTGGCGAGGCTGATCTCAAACTCCTGACCTCAAGTGATCAGGCCCTGGCCTCCCAAAGTGCTGGGATTACAGGTGTGAGTCACCGTGCCCGGCCCACTCATGATCTTAAGACCCCCTCATTCATGATAATCTGTCATCCTATGGGTTTTAAAGGGCAAAATGAGTCCATCAAACAAGCTCTAAAGTAGCATCAGTAATAATAGCTCAACAGAACTCAGTATATAATGAGATGTACCACACAGCCAATGAAATGCAGAGATGGGTGATTTGGAAACTGAAGAGCATTGTCCTTGACTGTAGCCTTGAAAGGTTGCCAATTTCAGCATGGATAATGTCTTTGAAAGCAAATAAACAGCAGCATTGGCCACATGAGCCTTTATATTGATGATCTGAAATTCACTACCAATTCAGAATGTATGGAAAGGAATTGCAGCAGCAACAAACTATAGTGGGTAAGCTCACACTAAAGTCAACACAAAGGATAGAGGCACACCTCACTCTGACAGATGAATTCCCTGCCATTAAAGATCACATTGTTGAAGTTACAAGCAAGCATATAGATATCTCGATTCATATCATTCAATGGGCTTGGCCTTACCGTGATTAAAGAAAAATTGAAGGAAGCATTTATTTCATTTTTAAAGGAAATATGAAAAATCAAATTCTATACCGGCAAAAATATTGAATCAAGGAATTTCTTTTAATTTCCAGAACTAATAAAATTTAGTATTATAAAACTGACAGAGGAAAACTACGATTTGTGATATTTAGGAGTTAATTACATATTATATACCACCCAAAAGCTACAGTCGTGAGGATATCTCAATCACATGAAGAAAGTGAAAGTAAAGTAACTTTGTCTGTAATTATTTTAAGATTGCACAATGAAGGAAAACTTCTCCAATCTTTAACTTGGTAATTAATATTATTATAGTTTAACATTCCTGAATTTTGGAAACATGACAAGTACATTTTCATATATAAATAAAAAAGATGATAATAATTCAATAGCATGTTCGGTCAAGAAAACTTTAATATTGTCAATCATATAGAATAATATTAAGTGTAAAGTTCAACTGATGCCTAATTTGTGTTGTAGCATATAAAGCTTGTTAAATTTGTTTAGGATAAGCTGTGTGCTGTTATAAATGATAATATTTTATAATGGTAAAAAGTTATCTTCATATTACATAAAATTTAAGAAGATGGTAGGCCTTCATCTTCCATACATTTAGAGATTATTAAGGTTAATGCTAAAATTAAACACTGACTTACATAGTGACTATGAATTAGTTATTGATTAGAATATTTTGCAAGTATAAACTTAAGGCTCTCCTAGAAAATGAATATTCAAAGATTGCTGGGTTTAGTTCAGAAATAAAAGAGCAACATATTCTTATGAAAAGTTACACATTTTTTCTATTTCATAAACTTAGAAAGTTGCTTAAAAACATGAGAAATACCGTTCCATTTAGATTGGTGCAAAAGTAACCACAGTTTTGCCATTATTGTCAATGGCAAAAGCCCCAATTACTTTTGCACCAATCTAATAGCTAAACTGTCCTAAGACTTGTTTAATAATTAATATACATTTGCTGCTCCTTTGGCATTGAATGTACAATAATTAGTTCTTACTTGGCAAAATCCTACCTATCTTTCTAAAACCAATCTTGATGCCTTTTCATTATTTTTGTATTCATCTACTCATTTATTCAAAACATACTTATTGAGTGACTATTAGATGTCAGGCACTATTTTGGGTTCCATAAATGGGAAGGAAAAGTAAGCCTGTTGCACTTATGGGAATAACATGCGAGTTGGGGGATGCAGGACATTAATAAGCAAACACGGGAATCTATTCTGCAATCCAGGTAATCATAAGTTCTGTGGTGAAAACTGACGAGGAAAAGGTGACAGAGACGGGATCTAATCATGGGGACTGTTTTAAATAGGATGGTCCTTGGTGGCCTTTCTGAAAACTAAAACCAAGGAAGGTCTGAGTGCAGATGCAAGACTCTCAGGTAAGAATAAATTTTATTTGCTCAAAGAACAGAAAAGACTTTGTAGACAGAGCAGGGTAATCCAGTGGGAGAGTGCTGGAGATAAACTTGGATAGGGATGCAGGTTCAGAGGACACAGGGCCTTGCAGTCAATGATAAAGCTAATGAGCCCTATCCTAAAAGTATTGGGAAAAATCCTAAGAATTTTGAACAAAATAGTGATGAAGTCTTATGTATAATTTCAAACGATTACTCTTGCTGTTGTAGGAAGAATAGATTGTAGGAGTCAAGAAAATGTAGTACATATACACCATGGAATACTACGCGATCATAAAAAAGAACAAGATCACATCTTTCCAGGGACATGGATGGAGCTGAAGGCCATTATCCTTAATAAACTCACACAGGAACAAAAAAGCAAATACTGCATGTACTCACTCATAAGTGGGAGCTAAATGATGAGAACACAAGGAAAGGTGGAAGGGAACAGCACACACTGGGGCCTTTCAGAGGGTGGAGGGTGGGAGGAGGGAGAGATTCAGGAAAAATAACGAATGGGTACTAGGTTTATTAACTGGATGATGAAATAATCTCTATAAGAAACCCACATGACACACATTGACCTGTGTAACAAACCTGCTCTTGTGTTCCTGAACTTAAAAACAAAATGTAAAGAGGAAAAGTAGTAGCCGGAGTGAAAGATATCGGCGGGAAGAGGTTGAAGAGTGAGATGATGTGAAGGGGTGAGACAGAATTCTCCTCCCAGAGTGCTTTCTCTCCAGCATTGGGCGAGGGTTGTATGTGGGTATGTGGGCTTGCGCGGTGGTGGTGAATGTGCTTCCAGCAGTCATGTGAGTGAGCAGCAGGAGAGAGATGTGGAGGGAGAAAGGTATTTTCCTGAAGACCCTCAGGCCACGCTGATGCTTCGAGGTGGCCCCACATCATCCTGAATGGTCCTCTTTGTTCCCTGTTCTCCTTGTAAACTGAATGGGTGTTAGGACGTGAGGAGAAGCCATGGTGGTAATAAAGTTCATTGCCAGAGATACTGTGTGAAATACAGAGTTAGATCATAAAATTATAGCAAAAAAGAAGTAAGGGAAGTAATTATCCCAAATCAGTCTGTGGCAGAGAACAAAGTTGGTCACCAAATCTCGTTTTCTTTTCTTCTTGAGAGTGTGGCGAGCCATTTTGGTGCTTTCCTAGGTTAAGTGACTGAGCTCTGTTCAGTGGAATGCGGGAGAAAGATGTGCATGCTATTTCCTGTCCTAACCTCCAAAATTGGCTGTGTGGTCATCCACACGGCATAAAATCGAATACTTCAAAGCCAGAGGAGATGGCTTCCCTCTCTACAGCAAACCTGCATTACACTGTCTCTTTAGTCAGAACTAGAACCCTATTATATGAATCCGCCAAGGTTTGGGGGTTGTTGTTAGTGACAGCTGGCCTATCCTGTGCCATAAAACTTCCTATGTCTATTCTTTTAAATATTTGCATTGCAAATGAACATTAGTTTTATTTTCCGCAAGTAAGAATTATAGCAAATCAGATACCAAATTAATAAAACCTAGAGAGTGGTAGCAGAAAGGATTTCTCTCTTTAAACCCATGATGCATTATTGTTAGTACTCCCCTAAACACAAAGAGGAGAAATGTGTTTATTTCTTTTAATAGCAAATTAGAGTCCTGAATCTATGCCATAAAGTTAATTCTGGTGTCTGAAATGGATATACTAAACTTGGCCTCTTAAAAATGTGACATATAAGAATGATTTTTCCAAAGAAAAATATCATCATTGGGGCTTACATATGGAGAACTATTTACATACTCCATTTTCTTATCACCAACTATTTTATTAATTATTCTATACTAATAAGCATAAACATAAATGAGTAGGGATTTCAAATGGGCACTCATTAACTTCCTCTAGACTGATTATGCAATGTCATTTTACAATATACATATTACACATGATCAAATGTTTCTTTGTGCAATTTTATGTTAATTATTAAACTTAGAATGAACCATTATGAATAATTATTAACATATCCTATTCATTGCTACTATCATTCATATTTTTATAACAAGGACTACATTCCAGAAAGAAAAACCTCATTATGTTCAAATATCATCTGTGCACTTTGGACTTCAACTATTTAAAATATCAGAGAAATAACTAACATATTCAGGGACAATTTTAAAACTGTCCTAATGAAAATAATGAGAAAAACAAAATTCCCATTATTTTTCTTGACTCTTTATTTGGGGGACATTATTTTCTTGATATAGACACTATACAAATAAATGCAAACAGTAATTAACTATTTTTCCTTAAATGATGGCTTAATTTATTATAATATTTATGCAATGAAGAAGTTTCATTGGATTGCCAATTTACAATATTTGTCATCAGAGAAAACACCACTTTAGATTTTTTTTCTTAACAATAAGTCAAAATTGTTTTGTAAAATGAAAGACAAAAAAATATTGAGGAATGCAAATACATGATCTTAGCTTTCATGGTATCCAGGAACTTGAGCAGACTCAAATCCATGCTTTAGGTAGTACACAGGTTGCAGGAAAAAGGATGAATTTCATTTGGAAAATATTTTATTGATAGAGAATAAATAATAGTCTATATGGAAACAAAATAGCTCTGAGCATTATTCAAATAGAAAACAATTGTCCGTAAGACGTAATTATGAGTAGTGGGAAGAAGTTTTAAGAAGGAAGTTTGAAGTTTGAGGCTTTATATAATGGGGAAAAAACAAATATGTGTTGAATTAGAATGAATTCTCACTTGAGACAGCAAATTGTATTTCACTCAGGTAGTTAAGGATATCATTGGTTGGAGGGATTGTGATACATGGATACGTGTGCAACTGCATGTGAAATTGGACTAGGTGACTGCTGGGGTCCCTTCTATCTCTGACATTCTGTAGCTTTAAATGTCAGAAAAAATCCTTATTTTGCTTTTGCATAAAGTCAATGTTAAATGTTTTCGTCTGATTTATTATTGAATTGGCCACAGATGGAAATCTTATCAAGCAGTTACATATTTGTTGAGTTATCAAGTTTGAGAATAGTTGGCATAAGAATAAGGCTTAATGGTGTAGATAGAGCATCTCATCTACCATTTATAACTCTATAAATACTAGATCATAGAGTTAGCCATGCTCCTGGGGAAATTGACCACCAGGTATGCATGCATTTTTCTTCATCCTAAGCAACACAGGAAAGTACCGTGAAGTATTTGTCCTCCATACCGCTGCACACAGCTACTACAGAGAAATACAGGGAGATGTGCTGTCTCCTTCCCTCTTCAATGAAGGGGTGATTGTCCCAGGTTTGGGGGTTGCTGCTCTCCTGAGGGTCAAATAAGCCAGAGTTTCTCAAGTTTGGTAAGATTGGTGTTTAGGGCTGGGCAACTCTTTGTTGTAGGTGGCCATCCCATGGGTTATATAGTGTGTTTAGCATAATTCCTGTCTTCTACTCACTAGATGCCAGTAGCAACTCCCCACCCCCATCTCGGTCATGATAATTAAAAATGTCTCCATCCTTATCAAATGTCCCCTAGGGTGACAAAATTGCCCCCATATGAGAACCACTGGTCTAAAGTTGTCAGGTCAGCAACTCCTCCCACTTTCCCCTTCGCCATTGGGTTTTGATTCCAATGAAACATCACAGTAAACATTTCAGAGGCCAGGTGCGGTGGCTCACGCCTGTAATCCCAGCACTTTGGGAGGCTAAAGTGGGGGATCACGAGCTCAGGAGTTCGAGACCAGCCTGGCCAACATAGTGAAACTTCATCTGTACTAAAAATACAAAGAATTAGCCAGGCATGGTGGCGGGTGCTGTAGTCCCAGCTACTTGGGAGGCTGAGGCAGGAGAATCGCTTGAACCCGGGAGGTGGAGGTTGCAGTGAGCCGAGATTGTGCCACTGCACTCCAGCCTGAGTGAGAAAGCAATATTCTGTAAAAAAAAAAAAAAAAAAACACTCAAACATAACCCCTGTCTCGGACTCACAGAAAAAAAAAAAGAAATGCTACTTAACTCTGACTAGTTACTAGGTTCTTAGGAAGATGGTTCTAAATCAGCAAATCTATTTCTAACTTCTTGCAGAGACTGTTTAAAGAAGCAGAGAGATTCAAGACTGAAGTAGGTGGACAGCGCTTTAGCAAAGACCCATGTCTGGGTGTGTAAAGATACAGGCAGAGGTGAATTTCGGGGATGGACGGAATTGGTCTGCATGGTTTAAAAAGAGTGTTTTTGTTTTTTTTTTTTAAATATCAAGGTCACATGGGGCAGCAGTCTAGTCAGTAGAAACATGGAGATGAACAAAATTGACAGAGGCTAGGGCCTGTGGAAAAATTAGTCTAAGTAAAAAGCAGGGAATGGAGAAATAATCAGTTTATTAGTGTTATTGTGACATAAGTAAGACTTTCTATCCTTCAACTATCGTTAAAAATCTGCCACACCCACAAATACCTTATATGCATGGGGTGTGTGTGTGCATGTGTGTGTAAACAATGAGGAAAACGGGCTGTATTTCATTCTATAGGCACAGCCTTTTAGAGAAAATCGGCATTCACAACACAGGCATGTTGATCCTTAAAATGAATGTCTTCAAGAGTAGCCTTCAGTTTGATGCACAAGAGGAAATATGCATGTTCTCAGGCTTCCCCCAAATCTCAGGAGAGTAAACAGCAGAAACCCAACTCCTTTAAGTAGTAAGTAAGGAACTGGGCATTCATGGGAAATCTGTGCCAATTCAGTTGAAATTTTAAAAAGCTAGGTCTCTTTGCTGACATCCCGGTTATCTAGAAATATAGTTCATACTTATTTACAATTTCACATTTTCTAAAACATTTTTCACATATAGCACCTCGACTGAGATATGTCATACGGTATTTTGCATCTTTATTTTGACATACTGTTATTGTTCAAGCTCCAACTAGAAGATCTCCTCAGAGGCTTGAGTCCTGCTCCTTCAGTCTCCTTTGTCCTTTATCTGTATTTCTATCAGAGCGCTTAGACCATAACATCAATGATTGCTCTAAAGTGTTTTCTCCTCTACTAGAATGGAAGCTGATCAAAGGCCAGAACTATTTCGCACTCACTTTGTATCACTAAATCCTAGCACAGAGCCTTACCCGCAGTGGACGTTTAATATATAGTAATTGAAAAATAAGAAGTATAAAGATGACTGTCATTTCAGTTTTTAAAGACGCAATCCAGGTATACCTGTGTAAAATGTGTTTTCATGTTGTCACCTCACTAAATTATAGGCTGTACAGTTTATCAAAATTAGAAAAATGGACATCAATAAAAAATAAAGGAATGCAACATGCAAGCATGTTAAGTATATGCTAATATATAATGTGCTTATATAATTTTTAAAAATATACAAGTTTAAAATATGATTAACCTACAGATGCCATTGAAATTATTTTCTTTGATCTTTTTATTGGTGCTAAATAATGGTGCTTCTTAGTTGCAATAATAGCTACAGACAAGAAAGGTAAAATTATTGTTCACAATAATTTTCAGTTCAAGTTTGTTAATGTAGACTTAGAAAAAAAAAGAAGAAATTTTTAAAAAGTTTTACTGTATTAGTAACACCTCATAAAATGTTGTTCTATTGACAGTGTAAAATGACTTTCAAATATTTGTAGCATCAGATCATACCTTTCCTGTAGTTACCAGTTGCTAACCCTAAGGTACATTTTCATGTAGCTAGTTACATGCTTTGTCTTTCATCTCTTGCCAGACCTTCCTTCTTTAATCACTGTGGTTTTGTGTGGGGTAGACTGTTGTTGTTAGGTTTCTACTTTTTTAAAACAAAACAAAAACCCAACATTTCTTAATTGGGGTAGGTGTGGGTCAGACTTGGGATCTTCTTCTCTGAACTTCTTCCAATGTGTCTGGGGCTTAGATGCCTCAAACTGAATTCAGCATCCAGGTATGATATTCTTAGAATTTCAGATACTTGTCAGTCCATAATGAAATGAGACATGTCTTCATTTGTCATTTAGTAGAACTTTTTTGGTGCTTAGGTTCTGTCATCTTGATTGACACTCTAGTTTTGAGTCAAAAAATGGATATCCGCAAGCCAGTATGTCTATGAGTCTTAAATAGCTTGTTCATAAAGGTGCTTTTCATGTTAAGTAGTCCAGTTATCCATAGTGGTGCAACAAACTACCCCAAATCTTAGTAGCTTAAAACAGTGATTTTGCACATGATTTGTGGATTTGGAATTTGGGAAAAGTTTGGCTGAGTGTTTCATCAATAATTCATGTAACCTGAGCTGGGGCAGAAGGGCCTGAAAAATTCATCTTGAAGATGGAATCTTTACATGTGGAGCACCCGCCCTCACCCCAATCCCTTAGTGGTTTCCCATTCTCTAGTCCTCTCTAAATGGCTTCCAGGGGCAGATCAGTTTAGGTGCCAACTCACCAGGTGAACAAACTGTGGTTGGAGAGGCAGGATCCTTACAAAGGAGGCAAATTTCCTGCCAACCTTATTATTGAAGAAGAGAAGTGAATTCCTAGGCAACAGGAGAGCATCATGCCTCTAGTATGTCATTATAAACGGAAACACGAATTTTTCTATTAATATGATTCACCCCATCTGTTTTGCTTCCCCACAAGTAACCATCACAGAAAAGAGGATATAATATCATATATTTAGTTGATGGATAACGTTATACATATGAATGCTGTTCCTCCTCTAGGTGAAAGTTTGTTAGAAAAATATTTCTGCTTCATTTGCCTCACCTTTAACTATTTCTATAGATCTCATTCTTTCCGATTCCTATGTGGTCATTTCCTGTGCGTTTACTTTCCAAGTCTAACTCCTTATATTGTATGGAGCATGAAATTCTACAACCCTCAGAAATGGTAGTCAGGATTTCAGGTCCTAAGAATGTGGGCATCTACAACTGAAATACATGCATGAAGCGGAGACACAAAGGGTTGATCTGTCTCTACAACAGGAACTAAATAACTATTTTCATCTGGGGAAACTGCAAAGAAACTGATGATCTACTTGCAGCCCTGGGTAAAAAATGAGCCACTCTCGAAAAGTGGGAAATCCAAGCTGCTCCCATAGGAGACATGGGATCTAAATTCATATCATATGTAAGTACATCTCAGATTGATCAATTAATAGAAGAACTGGTGAGAGACTGATAAATTTCCTAGTGCCATGAATGATAAATTAAAAAATAAAAACTACTATACTGAAAGACACATGAGGTGGACTTCCATGAAGAATCATCTTTGAATCCTACATATTATCATATAATATATATCATATAACATATCACATATATCGTGCCATATATATGAACCATTATAACATATATACATCACACAAGAGGAAATTTTTAGGGTGTTTCACTGGAATCAAATGCTCAGAAAATGTGCCCTAATAACTAAAAAGAATAAATATATTTGGAAAGACTTTAAACCAGATCTGTTTGAAGGATCTACTTAAATAATAGACCGCATGCACCCAAAGAGAGGTAAAAATATAAAGATTATTTAAAGACAAAACCCCCTAACTTTCTAGATCTAAACTAATAAATGAGTTCACAGGTTGAAGGCTATACCAATCTTCAAACAACATTTTCTTCACAGAAATAGAAACAATTATCCTAAAATTGTTTAGAAACACTAAATAACCCAAATAGCTAAATAAGATTTGAGCAGAAAGAATAAAACTATTGGCTTTATACTGCCTGATTTCAAATTATATTACAAAGCTATATTAACAAAAACAGTGTGGTACAGGCATACATATAGACACATAGACCAATGGAACAGAATAAAGAACACAGAAATAAATTCACACACCTAGAGATAACTGATCTTTTACAAAGATACGAAGAACACACATTGGGGGAAGGACAGTCTCCTTAATAAATGGTACTGGACAAACTGGATATCCACAGAAGAATACAGCTATACTCTTATCTTTCACCATGTGCAAAAATCGATTTGAAATGGATTAAAGATATAAATGTAAGATGAGACACAATGAAACTACTAGAAGAAAATCTGGGGGAAATGCTTCATGACATAAGTCTGGGCAAAGATTTTTTTGGAGAAGATCTCAAAAGCACAGGCAACAAAAGCAGAAGTAGACACATGGATTGCAGTTTGAGTACTAGAGAAAGGGATAATTTTAACCCACTTTCAATATTTTTTATGTTCATTCATAGTAATACTCCCCTTTTAATTTCTTTCATAACACTATATATATATATATATATAATTTTCTTGTTAATTTATTTGCTAATTTGCTTATTATAATTATTTTTTCTTTATTTCAAACCCTTGTGTCAAGGAGCAACTTTCAATAAATCACATTGAGAGAGTTGCTCTGCTATGTACAAAACCCTGGCCTGGGAAATTTTTATATCACACCAGAAAGCACAAGACACGGGACTTTCTGTGACATTCACTATTCTATTCTCAGTGTCTATCCAGAGCTGGGAACTTAAGGGATACTCATTATATCATCACATTCTGCAGTTTTATCTTATTAGTGTTACTGGAATCAATTCCGTTTGTTTATAGATTCACTATCATCACCCTTTTTAGGCTTTTGCCCTTTTTGACTGGAATCTTACAATAGCTTCTTACCCGGTGTCTCTTCACTGTCAGTCTGTCCCTAATCCTCAAATTACCCCCTTCACTTGCCACCAGAGAACACACTCTTAAACACATCTTTTAACCATCTACTCATCACTTTGGAGGGTGCCCCAGAACCTTTAAGAGTCTGCCTATGATTCTTTGTATGGCATAAAAACCCTCATAGACTAGCTAGTGCTTATATCTCTATCTCTAACTTTATCTCCTTCCATTTCCTGCCTGCCATTTGCTCTCTAGCAAAAATCAACCACACATAGTTTCCCAGCTACATCTTTCATGTTTTTTTAGTTTTGCCTATGTTTGTTCATAATATCCTTTTTTCTTTAGGCTATTTTTCCCACACCATCTTTATCACCACCCTTTTATCCATACATCAAGTTTCAGCTCAAAACTTATCTTCAAATTTTCTCCCACGATGCCACAGTTGGATATGTATCTCTTCAGAGTCATCACATCACACACTTAAATAGCCTCTCAACACTACTAGTTTATATCTGTTTGGATGCTGACTAACTTATTTGTCTGTAGTCTTTGATGAAGCATAATATACCTATTTATATTTCTATTACCTAGCCTACCATAGGCACTCACTTCTATATGCTGAAATGAATAAACTTTCCAGGAGGTAACAAGCAGTAAAGGAATGGACTGATATGAGCTTGTCTTTAATAACTGGTACTCTCATTGGGAGTACTAGTGAAATGAAATTCCTAAGAGGTAGACAATGGAGTTGAAAATAAAAACTGGAGAAGCTAAAGAAACTAACTCTGCCAGTTCAAAAGGGTTCTACTGATAAATGGAGTTGAGTATGTGATTTAAAACCCAACCTTCACTAATTTCCATCTCAACTCTATGCTGGGTTGTTCTTTTGTTTGTTAGTTTGCTCCCAAAGTCAACAAGCAAAGAATACTTTGCTCAGTTATGCAGAAATTAAAGTGTCGGTGATTTCAAGACTTCATAGAAATGTATTGTTGATACTTCAGGTTTAGATACCCTGAAACTGGTTTTTCCATGGGAAATACTATCTCCCTGTGTAGATAGTGAGAACATAGAGGATCCCCTCTATGTTATTTCCAATATGTTTTACCATCAGAGTTCTCAGAAAGAGACCCTTCTTTCAGCTTTCTGCTAAAAGTAATTAAAGCCTCATAGTCTAGAAAAAGAGGGTTAATAGTGCCTCAGCAATTAAACCTTCTTTTCTTGCAAGGGAAAAAAGTACAAGGAAGATATAGAACTAAAAGAGTGGAAATAAAACAAATGAGGGTTTTTAGCCACAGGAAGTTATTTGACTAAACAGTGGGTAAATCCTTCTCTGGGGGGGAGGTCTGTCTTTGATTATTTGGGGATCCCATAGTCCTTTCATTCAAAGTCTGTGAAGCAAGCAATATGGCTTACTATACATGGAGTCTTCTAGAATGAATATACTTCGTAAAGAAGAAAACAAATGAGTAATTTGCAGGTGAGATTCATGTTAGAAGAAAAGTGTACTCTAAGAGAAGCAGTGTCTTGAGGCTATGCAGGGTAGTGGAGACCTCCCCCACAAACCATTCTTGTCTCCTAGGCCTGTGGGCCTGTGATGGAAGGGGAAGCCTCAGAGATTTCTGAAATGTCTTCAAGGGTTTTCTCCCCATCGTCTTGGATATTACCAGCTTCCTCCTTTTTGGTCAAACAAATCTCCCTAGCAAGTGGTGGCTTCACAACTTGTTTCTACATACATTCTGAAAATGCTCTTTCCTATTCTACCACATGCTCAGATTATGAATTTTCTAAATTTTTATGCCCTGCTTCCCTTTTAGTTATAAATTCCAAATTTAAGTCATTAATTTCTCCATATGTGATCATAGACTATTAGAAGCAGCCATGTCACATCCTGAATGCTTTGATACTCAGATACTTTAGATACTTTGATACTTACATAAGTTCAGCTTTCGACAGGTTCCCAGGACATGAACACGATGCAGCCAAGCTTTGTGCTAGGGTATAACAAGAGTGACCTTTGTTACAGTTCCCAATGAATTATTCGTATCTATCTGAGACCTTGTCAGTGTGGCCTTTACTATTCATATTTCTATCAACATTTTGGTGACAACCACTTAACAATTCTCTAAGAGGTACCAAACTTTCCCTCATCTTCCTGTCTTCTTCTGAGTCTCCAAACTCTTCTAACCTCTGCTCATTACACAGTTCCAAAGTCACTCTCACACCTTCAGGAATCTTTATAGCCATGCCCTGCTCTTCTATATCAGTTTTCTGTTTGTCCATTTTCATTGCTATAAACGAATATCTGAGGCTGGGTATTTTATAAAGAAAAGAGGTTTATTTGGCTCACAGTCCTGAGGGTTATTCAGGAAGCATAGTATTGGCATCTGGATCTGGTGAGGGCCTCAGGAAGTTTACAATCATGGTGGAAGGTGAAGGGAAGTCAGCATATGTTGTGGCTAGAAAGGAAGCAAGAGAGGGAGCAGGATTGACACACTCTTTTTAAACAAAAAGAGGTCATGTGAGATCTGGAGCAATATCTCACTCATTAACACAAGGACAGCAGCAAGCTATTTATGAAGGACCCACACTCATGACCCAAACACCTCCCACTAGGCCCTACCTCTGGCATTGGATGCCACATTTCCACATGTGATTTGGAGGGGACAAATATCCAAACAACATCGCCTCATCTAATGTTACATGTAAGAAAACTTAGCTCCAGAAACATGAATACCAGCCTCCCAAAGTGCTAGGGAGGCACTTACTCACACCCATGCAGTAGAAAAGTCTGTAATCACCTAATTTTAAAACACAAGGCATGGTTACCAAATAAAAGTTGTATGTATTTATGTTGTATAGTGGGATGTTTTTATAAATCTTTACATTGTAAAATGGTGAAATCAAGTCAATTAACATATCTATTGCCTCACATTTTTTGCAATAAGGACTTTTACAATCTACTCCCCTAGCAGTTTTCAAGTATACAATAGTCAGCTAGTGTTCATTGAGAATTACTCGTACTTATTGTTCTCTTTTTTAAACATATGTCACCTCTTTTAATACAGCAACCCTATAAGACAGATGATTCAATATTATTCCCATGTTATGGATGACTCACCTATGGTATGGTGAAGGTGAAAATTTCTCATGATTCCCTAGCTGGTAAGCAGAGGAGCTACAATTCAAACTTGGCAGGCTATCGAGGACTCCCAAATTTCAGTCCTCTGATATCTTCATCATTCCATAACCTTTTCTGTATTTCTGAATCAGTTATCTAAATGACTGTTCAATTGTGCAGAGTGGGCAGTGGTATTTTCCTGTTTCCTTTAAAAATAAACAAAGCTCCTTAAGACCATGGCGTACCTAAGGTTTCTGAGTAATTTATAATCTGCTCTTATCATTTTCTCTCTTTAATTGTAAACTATTTCAGTAAACATGCTCTTGTTTTCTTCTTAATGATGTGATGTGCTTCAGATCATAGAGGAATGAGATTGTAGTCTTCCAGTTACACCTTTGTTATCCAAGTATCTTCCTAGTTGCTAGGGTTTCTCTCCCATTCTTTCTATTGAATTGATAGGAATCTGGTTCTCATAAAGGAATTACAAAATCAGACTTTTGTGTGCTACGAACCTTCTCCAGCTTGCAAAAAGAGACTCCACAGGAGGCTCCCTCAAAATAAGGCTTTTTTGTTGAATGCTACGGTGTTACTCGACAACCACAGCACATCACAATGTGGGCGCTTGTACCTGTGCATCACTCTCTTAATCTCGCCTCACCCGAGCGAAGCCCTGGGTGCAACTTTCTCTTTGGTGTGAAAAGAGGCTCCAGAGAGTAGCTGCTTTACGGATTCTGATGAATATCAGGAAATAACAGCAGGATCAAGGCTAGATAGAGGTAAAGTTATCAGAATGGGAGTGTAGGAACTCTACACCCGCTCTGGCATCCCCTTATCAAATAATCATACATAATTAAACTGGGAAGGGAAAATGACTATTTTTAAACAAGCACAAAAAGTATTATTTTGGAGACTGGTATAATATAAGCAAGCCAGCTATTCATGCTGTACCCAAGAGCTCAGACAGAACTAAATCATGCTTCAGATTCATGTATCGGTCAGTTCAAAGGTTAGACAAACAGCTGTTTCTCGAGGAGGCACACTACAAAGCTTAACTGTTCATTGGAAGGTCTGCAATGGTCTCAATGGATTCCCAAAGGAGTCTCTGTTATTTGTTTCTGATTGGGAGATATCCAAAGCTGACTCCATGCTACCGATGACCTTTATTGCTAGGGCAGGAGGGCCAAACTCTGGAGCCAGTGTGATTTGACCAGTCTCTGGGAAAGAAAAAGAGGAAGAAAAAAACACCCACACATGCAACATGTCTTCAGTGACTCAAAGATTGTGCACAGACCTGCAGTGTGGATGAGCGAAGGAATGCTGGAGGGTCAAGAAGTCCACTTGCTCATTTCTACAGAAATGCAAAGGAACTTAAAATAGTAAGCCATTCGATAACTCAGTTTACAGTAGTCAGACTTGATTTGATGCAAAACTGCATGACTGGAAGTTATTTTAAAAAGGAATGAAATACGTTACATTTTCTTTCATCATTTACCATCATTCCCTTGAGGATTTTGAGGTACTTGAATAACTCTTCATTTAAAACAGCTAATTGTAAAATAAAATAAATCGAAATAAAGCTCTAAGAGAATGGCACAGAGAAGAGGAAGATAATTGAAACTAAAGTTGTAGATTGGTATACTGTATATTTGAAAACGATTATATTTAAAGGTAAAAGTATGTAAATTCAGGTCTCAGAAACATGAGGTAACTTGGTAACTTCTTGAAGAGGTCCTGAGAGATTTTTAGGGGTTCCTTCATGATAGTTTCCAATGTCTTCCAAGAATATGATCCTTTTTTTTTTCACTCAGATATTCATTATTTACTCACTCTAAGACTCTTACCATTTATTGTTTACTGTTATCTTCATGCTTCCTTACCATAATTTACCATAATAGTTCTTAGTTTTTAAAACTTTTGTTTTGCCTCATACATAAATTTTGAGTTAAGATTCATATACATCTTCATTAAGTTTATTGCATTTCAGGACCAAGTGTGGTGGCTCACACCTGTAATCCTAGCACTTTAGGAGGCTGAGGTGGGCAGATCACTTGAGGTCAGGAGTTTGAGACAAGCCTGGCCAACATGGTGAGATCCAGTCTCTATTAATAATACAAAAATTAGCCAGAAATCGTTTGAACCCGGGAGGCGGAGGTTGTAGTAAGCCAAGATCATGCCACTGCACTCCAGCCTGGGCAACAGAGCGAGATTCCATCTTAAAAAAACAAAACAAAACAAAACAAAAACTTTATTGCATTTCCACAAGCCTATTCGATATTCACTGAAATCAAAAGAAAATTCTTGAACACTTATTAGAAACAGCAACTTGAGATTTAAGGGAATAGAAGGAAAATATTTCTTAATAAGAAGATATGGCTTCTACATAGACAGACGCCAGCATAAAATCTACAATTTTCATGGAGTAGGGGTATGGCTGCACCTCACCTTAGCTATTTATCTATTCAAATATTATTCATTAGGGTATTCACTGATTTATTCGACAAACATTTCCATATTCTATCTTAGAGTGAGTGTATTATAATAGATATTTTACATTGACAAAATAGTTATATGATTCTTGCTTGGTATAAGTACTAAAACAATTAAGATGACACAAGAAGCAGTCATTGAGAAATGGTATTGGCACTTGGGAAGAATTTGGAGTAGGTTGAAGGACCCATGTGTCTGAAAATATCTCCAAATTGAGCTTATATAGATTAGAGAACAATGGTGCCTCTGAAAGAAATAAGGATGTGGGGAATGAAACCAGTTTGAGGGAATGAGAGTAATGAATTAAACACATTAAGCCCTAGTAGCATTTTCACCAGGCAGATAAAGATAAGAAACTCGAAATTGGGAAAGTTGAAAAGACCCAGAGAGGGTTTTGAGAGTCATAAGTTGATAACTTCACCAGAGAGTCAGCAAGAAGAGAACAAAAGGATTTTTGAGCAGTCGAAATGGCCAAATTTCAAAAGCTTACATTTGTAATGAAATGGGTTCGTTTTATCAGCTGCACGTTGAAGTCCACATGTAACGAAAACCCACAATCAGGGTTATCTAGGCCTGAGAATTGTCACAGTGGGAGATCAAGGGGTTATATTGGCCCGGGAATGAAATGACCAGGTGGTCCGAGCCAGGAAGAAAGAAAGTTAAAATCAGAAAGGAGCCTTATGTCTCACTCAGGTGTATTGATTAGGATCACGTGACTAAAGAGACCAATGAGCAAGAAGAGTAGGCTCAGTTGCAGCTGGCAAGAGGGAGAAACTCCCAGAAAGGGGTGCAAGGGGGTGCAGTGGGAAAGGTACGTGGAAGGGCACTAAGACTGTGCTTCTGCAGTCACGCTCAGCTGTAGATTTTCTCATCTGTATAGTGAAGCTACTTGACAGATAAATGAGGCACTACAGGCAAGTCTAGTATGCATGTCAGACCTTGATCTCTCTCATCACTCTGTCTTCTAATATGATGTATTAAAAATAGGAGTGCTTAATAAATAGTAAAATTGGTCAAATGGGCTGGGCAATTCACACCTGTAACCCCAGCACTTTGGGAGGCCGAGGTGGGAGGATTGCTTGAGGCCAGGAAGTATCAACCAGCCTGGGCAACATAGTGAGACCCCACATCTCTACCAAAAATAAAATAAAAATTACCTGGGTGTGATGGTGTGCCTGCATATAGTCTCAGCTACTCCAGAGGCTGAACTCGTAGGATCGCTTGAGCCCCAGGAGTTCAAGGCTGCAGTAAGCTATGTTGTGTCACTGCACTCCAGCCTGAGTGACAGAGAGAGAGACTCTGTCTCTGGGGGAAAAAAGAAAAAGAATTAATAACTATTTAAATGAATTATGTCTATAGCAGGGGAGTGCTTTATGTTTAAATCTCGTGATACAAATCACACATCTTTGAATTGCATGAACTCTGTTCTGCCTGGAGATGACTGGTTTAAAATCAAAGAAGGATGCCAAAGAGATAGAAAGCTGGGGCCAAGCTTTTAGAGATATCTTCAGAAATAACACTCACTCATGGCTATCACTAACAGTAAATCATGCATCAGGTGCTAAGGTGAGATGAGGGGCAGCCGGCCAGGGTCAAGAGCCTTTTATTTTGATTCTGAACCCGTCAAGATCAAAGAAGAATGTCCTATTCATTTTTATATCTATAATGCCATTAAAAGTACCTGCCACATTTGTGTCTTAATAAATAAATTCGGAGAGGAACGTGGTATAATTTGATGGTGTATTTCAAATGAAGAAAAGCCCTATGATTGTAGAAGCAGCACAAGGGAGCCAAGAGCAAGTTCTCTCCTTCATGCATTCATTTATTCTCTTTTTCTTTTTAAAAAAAATTATTATTATTATTCTTTAAGTTCTAGGGTTCATGTGCATAACGTGCAGGTTTGTTACATATGTATACTTGTGCCATGTTGGTGTGCTGCACCCGTCAGTACCCGTCAACTCGTCATTTACATCAGGTATAACTCCCAGTGCCATCCCTCCCCCCTCCCCCACCATGATAGGCCCCGGTGTATGATGTTCCCCTTCCCGAGTCCAAGTGATCTCATTGTTCAGTTCCCACCTATGAGTGAGAACATGCGGTGTTTGGTTTTCTGTTCTTGCGATAGTTTGCTGAGAATGATGGTTTCCAGCTGCAACCATGTCCCTACAAAGGACACAAACTCATCCTTTTTTATGGCTGCATAGTATTCCATGGTGTATATGTTCCATATTTTCTTAATCCAGTCTGTCACTGATGGACATTTGGGTTGATTCCAAGTCTTTGCATTTGTTCTCAGATAGGCATTGGATACCTACTATGCACTAGACTCTTTATTTGGCCCTGTGGATACGAAGCTGAACAAGGCTAAAAATGTCCGTGTTACCACAGAGCTTAATTTGGTTGGAGAAGATATTTAGTAAATATAATGTTGCATAAAGTAGGAAAAAGTGAAGCCTCTGTGGTAAAAGAGATTGAACTATATCAGATGATTTGAGAAAAGCCACGTTTAAGAGCTGGTATGGGAATAGGGCAGGAGGTGGAGAACAGTGGGATTTGATGGCAATAATGAAATACTAGTTTCAACAGGCATAATCAATTAGTCTAGTATTAGATCAACCAAGTGAGTACAGGTGGGCTGAAGCGGATTAGATCACTTGTTCTCCTTCATCTAGAAGCATGTAGAACATGCAGATTTCAGGACCCGTCCCTGGAAATACTGAATCAGTAGGTTTGGATGTGCTCAGGGTTACAGTGAATAAATACTCCAGGTGATTCCAATGTAGTCAGTTTCCAGACCTCAATATGAGAAACGCTGAGTTCAACTGAAAATTCAGGAGATAATTAGGAGAATGACTGAGAGTACTAGGCAGGATACTGGGCAGGAGGGGATTTAGATTGATGCATTTTGGTGCTACTAATGAGCTGTAGCACTTGTTGGCCTGAATGGATGCACTTTTTTTTTGGCTAAATCTGCTTATCTGAAGTTCCAACTCATTTCAAATTAGGTTTAAAAGCCGTGTGCATAAAATAAAATTTTAGGATTTTATTTTGTAGAAACCACAGGAAAAAACCACATTCAGATCAATTAATCCATTGCACTACTTACAAAATCTTATTACAGGAAGAGGAATGTAAGGGAAACAGAACTATGGTTATCAATATCTTTCTATTTTATATACTCTCTATTTTCTCTAAGTTAAAAAGAAGAAAAAATTTACATATATTTTGATTTCAATTTACTATAGAATTTTCAGTTTTATAGTCCATTTAATGTTTATAATTTAAATGTTATAAAACGTAGAAAGTCCTTGCATGAGAAAAAATACATAAATTGATGAATATCTGGATAGGCATGGAGTCTCACGCCTGTAATCCTAGCAATTTGGGAGGTCAAGGGCGGGGGCGGGTCACTGGAGGTCAGGAGTTCGAGACTGGCCTGGCCAACGTGGTGAAATGCCATCTCTACTAAAAATGCAAAAGTTAGCTGGGCATGTTGGCACACACCTGCAAGTCTCCGATACTCAGGAGGCTGAGGTGGGGGGATCACTTGAGCACAGGAGGTCGAAGGTGCAGTGAGCCAAGACTGTGCCACTGCACTCCAGCCTGGGTGACAGAATGAGACCCTGTCTCAAATAAATAAATGATTAAATAAACAAATAGAAAGAACATATAAATTAATGAATATCTCAGTTGGGCATTTATCTATATCCTTCATTCTAAGAACAACTGAATCTTTGAGGAAAAAAGGAGGAATTTTTTTGTCTCTAACAGTAATTTACCTTTTTTTCCAAAAATAAGACACTAATGAGATTAAAGTATTGATAGAATTAGTATTCAACATCTTGAATTTGTGGCATTTCCCAATATGCTTCTATATTTGATCAGGTTAATTTTTACTTACCTGAAAGAACATACAATGTTATTTTAAACTCAAGCAATCAAGAAAGGTATTATCAAATGATACACTCTGTCTCCCTTAAAATAGGTTGTTGGCTGCACCTTCTCAGGCTTCACAGGGCTCCTGAAGATACTAATGATTAACTGAGGGAAGTGCAGGATGAAACAATCTGGAGCCCTAGAATAGGGATTCAAAGAACCCTCTGCTCATTTTCACTGAACATGTTGATAAGTTTCAGAAATTTTGATAGGATAGTCTTCCAAACATGTCCCTATTTTTTTCATGAATCTGAGTGAACATAAAGACACTGCGCTGTCATCTCCCTGAGGATTTTGCCAAATTCTTGAGAAACAAAACCATAATCCAGTATTAAAAAATACATGAATGACTGTGGTTAATAATAATATAGAGTTTCAAACAGCTAGAAGGAGGATATTGAATGTTCCTAACACAAATAAATGAACAATGCTCTAGGTGATGGACATCTCTAATTACTCTAACCTGATCACCACATATGATACGTATTGAAATACCACTAGTACCCCATAAACATGTAAAATCATAATTTATCAATTTAAAAAATATATGAATAAAAGGACAATGAGAAAATTCAAAGGAGAGAGCATTGCATCATTCTGTTGCCTTTTTAAGCTAGCTTTGACTTTCCTGTTCCCTAGGACTATGGCTTGTTTCCAGCATGGAAGACCAAACGAATTGGAGGTCTTCAACTTGGTAACTGTAAAGACGTTGATCATCATTCTTGGAATCATTTAGCGTGAGACAGAAGTGTGTGATGTCAATAGTCTATTGGTCTGTTAGTAAGTTACATGTTTTAAAATTCAAGTAGGCAACTGTCTTAACAGAATTGGCTTTTCATGGAACATGAAAGTCAGAAATTAAAGAATTATTGCATTTAACAGTTTTTTGGGTCTGGTAAAAATTTTGCAGGCAAAATAGGATGTTACATTCCCTGACACTTCTTGAAAAATTGGTTGCTGTAGATTTCATGGGAAAAGTTAAAATATGATTACATTCTGCTTCACTGTAGGTTTAAGGAAAATATTTTTCAAAACCACATACAACAAATATCTATAGTTGATTCCATTATTCATTTAGGAATTTCTAAACTACTTATTTAGTCATGCTAGTTATGATGACTCTGATGTTTTAAATTGTTAAGTTACTTAGTGGTTAAGAGTATGCCTCCTAATTATATTATAAACTCCAAAACTGTTGACTTTGCACTCAAGAGACCCTTAACAAGTATATTTCTAATGGAAAAAACATCCAATTTTTTCAGAATTACTATACAGGTTTTGACTTGAAAGTATCATAATCAGCACAGCAATATCATCATGTACCTTGGGAACCCAGGAGCCTTAATCTCAGCCTAATTCAGGAGTGGTTGATCTATCTAATCCATGCTAGAGCAGGAGAAAAAGGTGCATTGAAGGTAAAGCTTGTGCAGTTGAGAATCAGTAACTTTCTTCTTTGTGTCAGTTCAGTGTTCATTTTCCAGTTCTTTTTGCTCACAATTTCCATAGAAGGGGACCTAGTTCTCACTTTCGAAGGAGCAAAACTAAGAGAAGAACCGAGGCTGTTCTGAGTATTAACCCTAATTGTGGAGAGTAACAATAGCAGCTTGTCCTGCTGAGTCTGCTGCAGGACTCTCTGCAACCCCCTTTGCAAAGGTCTGAAGATAAAGAGAGCTCAAAATCCCATCTCCCTTCCAAATCCTGGGGATTAACACTGCTGTTATTTTCTCTTCATGCCAAGCCAGCCCAGAAGAATGGGCAGGACCAGTCAGGGGGATAAAGTCAGCAAATGGGAACAACCGCTCAACTTTCCTCGTTCTCACTGGGTGCAGTGATGACAATGAAGGTTTGATTTCCAAACACTGAAGGCTTCCACCTCCATATATGCAACTCTAATAATGGTAATACTCAAGTAACTCAGACATGGAGCACAGACTGTGAGGGATTCACACCCGTTCACAAAAGGAGAGTCAATATCATAATCAGAATTGAAGTGATCTCAGAAAAATGTTTTTCCTGACTTCAGCCCTAAACGCAAAACCATGACCTGTTATAAGAGAATTAGCCAATTATTACATTATGAAATAATTTTTTAAAATTCTTGACATGGCATAAGAAGGATGGGCTAATTTATCTTAATGTGGTTTTTATTTTATTTTAAAAATAACGAGATAACTCAATGGACTGATTAACATTCTAAAACAACAAACGATCATATTACTGCAAGGTCCTGACTTACTGTAAAGTCTCAGAGGTAAAAACGCTTTGAGTCGACACTGAAACTCCATCCTCTTGTACTTAGGTACGGCTCCACGTAAGGTAGAGCATGTCTGGTGCCCTGCTGTTTGGAAATGACCCAAAGGCAGGAGTGGAAGATGAAGTTTCAGCAGGAGAGACTGAGGATCTCAGAGGATTTGCTCTGGGATACAGAGACGCTTGCCTGTGAGTTGCAATTTCCAAAGAAGGCTTCACTAGCAGTTTTGAACAATTGTGACTGGGTCTCTTGCCCTGAGCCAGTAACGGGAGGTTCTGCAGTTAGTACAGTGTGTTGACTCTGGATGGCAAGCCTGGAAAATTTTAGAAGCCCGGAAACATTACATGGAGTCTTGAAAGACATAACTCAGACATGCAAAATACATTTTCTCTGACATTTCTTTCTCTCTCTGTGTCTCTCACTTTCTCCATTTCTCTTTCTTTCTCTCGTGCTTCATCTATTTATTTTCCTCTTAGCAGAAATCATGCATTGCATAAAATAAAATTGACTAGTAAGCGTTTTATCTTTCAAATATGTTTTCTTTACTTATCATATGAGGTACTACAACACGAGAAATATTACAAAATGGTGATTTTCTACCCAGCTGAAATTGAGATTTCTCCAAACAACATTATTTTAAAAATTTAAAGCTGGTGGCACCTTCCTGTTACAAATTATCATTTACAAACTCACTACTTGCTGCCAGGTGGTTTTAAACTTTAATACTGACAACATTAAAATTTGGTGCCCCATAGCATTTGTAATGAAAATGCCAGCTTGCAATTGTGAAAAGCTGGAAATAAACTTGGAGTTATGTTCCCATTAGAGATGCTGGTTTCTTGTTGCCTGAAGTGTCAGTGGGGAGTGGAGAGGGAGGAAAAGTTCTTTTGCACAGTAAAACTTACCATATGGGCCCTCACCTAAGCGAAAGTTCCACTGTTGTATAAGATGAGAACCTGGCCTTGGAGTTGAATGAACTGCTGAAATGTGATCAGCCAAAGGCCAATCTGCCGGAGGCTGTCATCGCCTCCCAGAGTTTGCAAAACTTAAAAGGGAACCACTTTCGGGTTCAGGATTTTTCTATAAAAGACTATTGGCTGTTGCTGATCCTGAAGCATTGCAACAGGTCTCATCTTTTGATTCATTTGTATTGTTTGTGGTCTTTCATTTGTTTTGTCTTGTCTTGCCCAATCCTTGACTTCTCTGTTCACCTCTGCATTGTATATTCTGTGCACCCACAGCCTGGATAATTTCATCTGGGAAGATAAGATCTCCTGTAATACTTTTCTTCTGGCTGGCTTTCCCTATATCACTCATCCTCTTCCCTGCCGCTGCTGTCTTACAAAACCTAGGCTACACTCTTATTTTTGCCAGAGATTCACAGAAATGTTTTGCTTTGAACTGTGCACCTGCTGGTGATGCATTTGTGAATCTTTTGTAAAATGCTTATGTGACTTAGCAATATAAAGATAATACCTTCCTTGTAGAGACCAGTAAGTCAGTATTTCACAGAGGAGCCATCTCTCAAAGGAGAGGACAGTAAATCTCCATCCCATAATGATCACACGCTTCCAACATCATTTCTTCTTTTAGACGGATTTAGTTTTAGAGGATTTATTTTATTATGTATTACTTGAGATTACAAGAATCAGGTTTGTCTGCACTCAGAAAAGTTGTTCTGAAATTCTGTGAATATTACCTGCAATGTGATCTTTTAAAATCTAAATTATAAATCCTTTTTACAAATAGGATGTTTTCTCTTCCTTTTGTAGTGTACACTTTAACGTTGGAGTAAACTTATGCCAAACCCTTTAAACAACATTACTTTGGGTATTAGAATTTCCAAACGCACAGAAAGAAAACATTCTTAGAGAGTTGAAAATCAGCTAAGGCTTAGTTTCATGGTGTTAAATGGTTAATGCACATGAGATGGCTGTGGAATAAGAGACTGAGTTCTTAGCTTGGGGTTCTTCCATGTTCGGTGTGAGATTTAAACAAGACGATGGTTGTGGACCGCCCACACAGGGCCTGGGATATTAGATGCTCAATACTGCTAATTGTGTCGGAACCTGAGTGGTTCAAGGTCCCACATACTATGAACATATAGTTGAGATTATTACCATAAAATATGTCCTAAACACGACAGCTAGAACAAAGATGAAAAGTATATTCTATCTAGTTTAATAATTAGTTACCATCAATGTTCTTTCTTTTGATGGTAATATTCCCCCAGCGTGCCTAGAAAGCAGAGAAGCTACAGTGATACAGATTTTCAAATGTGCATCTTGAAAAGGAAAAAAGAGGAAGAAGAGGAGGAAGGGGAGGAGGGAGAGGGGAAGTAAAAGAAGAGAAAGAGGAAGAGAGAAGAATAAATAACTGTATTATGCTAAGCACTTGAAGTGGGAAGCATTATAATGTAGTAGTTAAAAGAAATATTGGGAATGAGACTGCCTGGGTTCAAATCTTGCCCTAATATATAAGAGCTGTGTGACTTCATGCAAGTGATTTAATGCCTCCAAGCCACAACTTTCTCTTCATTGAAACGGACATGTAATCTTACCTACCTCCGAGCACTGTTGTGAGAATTAAATGTGATAATAAGTCTAACGCATTTAAATAGTACCTGTCTCTTTGTAAGTAATAAAGATTAGCTATCATTATACATTGCCTCCAGTGCTTATAACAACCCTTTAAAATAGGAACATTTTTCTCACTTTTCCAAAGATAAGCACATTTCTTAATGGCAAAGCTGAGAAAATTCAGCTTTGAAGAATTCGAAGAATGAAGTTGGACTCTTACCTTACACCATATACAAAAATTAAGTGGATTACAGACCTACACGTAAGAACTAAAGCTATAAAAATCCTAGACGAAAACATAGGGGAAAGCTTCATAACATTGGATTTGGTAATTATATCCTGAATATGACACTAAAAGTATAGGTAACAAAAGTGAAAGTAGATGTACTACATAAAACTCAAGCACGTCTGTGCATCAAAGGAAATAATTAACAGATCAGCTGGGCGTGGTGGCTCACGGCTGTAATCCCAGCACTTTGGGGTGCCGAGACAGGTGGATCACTTGAGGTCAGGAGTTTGAGACTAGCCTGGCCAACATGGTGAAACCCAATCTCTACTAAAAATACAAAGATTAGCCAGGCATGGTGACACACACCTGTAATCCAAGCTACATAGGAGGCTGAAGAATCGCTTGAACCCGGGAGGCGGAGATTGCAGTGAGCAGAGATCGTGGGACTGCCCTCCAGCCTGGTGACAGAGTGAGACTCCGTGTGAAAAGAAAAAAAAAAAAAAAGAAAGAAAGAAAAAAAGAAATAATTAACAGAGCAAAAAGTCAACCTACAGAATGGAAGAAAATATTTTTAAATGATATATTTAATAAGAGCTTAATATCTAAAATATACATAACATCTAAAACACAACAACAACAAAATAACCCAACTTATAAATGGGCAAAGGGCTTGAATTAAAATTTTTCTGAAAAAGATATACAAATGGCATGAAAATATGGTCAACCTCACTAATCATCAGAGAAACACAAATCAAAAGAACAATGAGCTATCATTTCACACTTATTAGGATGGCTGCTAAACAAACAAACATAAAAAACAGTCAAAAAATCCAGAAAATATTAAGTGATGGCAAGAATGTAAATAAATTGGAACCCTTGTGCATTGTTGGTGGAAATGGAAAATGGTGCAACCACTATAGAAAACAGAATGGGGTTCTTCAAACAGTTAAAACTGGAATTATGCACATATAATGCCTCCATCCACTTCTGGGTATATACCCCAAATAATTGAAAGCGGAATGTCAAAGAGATATTTGCACACCCGTGTTCCTCATGGCATTATTTACGATAGTCAAGAGATGGAAGCAACCCAAATGACCATGGACAAATGAATGGATAGATTAAATGTAGTACATAGATTCAATGTCATATTAGCATTAAACTGGGAAAAATCCCGTCACGTACTGCAACACAAATGAACCTTGAGAATACTGTACTAAGTGAAATCAACCGGTCATAAAGCAACAATGCTGATTGATTCCAGTTGCACGTGTTATCTAAAACAGTCAAACTCATAGAAACAGAAAGGATGCTGATTGCCTGGGGCTGAGCTGGGTGGAAAAATGGGAAGTTTTGTTCAGTGGGTGCAGAGTTGCAGTTTAGCCAGGTGAGAAACTTTTTGGGATCTGTTCCACAACAAGGTGATTATAGTATACACTACTGAACTGTACATTTAAAAGTGATTAAGAGTAAATTTTATGTAATGTGTTTTCCAGCACAATTAAAATTAGTAAGTAAATAAATAAAAAATTATATAAATGTAGATATGGAGTATTGAGGAAAAATGTGGATAAAGGCTCGGTGTGGCAATGGACCATTGAAAGAAAGCCTGCAAAGTAAAATATTTTCAAAATTAATATTCAGAAAATATTTATACTTGAATTCCATCCCACTGGGCATTTATCAAACAATTCTACCCGCATAACAAAAAGCTCAGCATGTAATGCATATTTAATATTTGTCAAGTAGATGAATCTTTAATACATGTATTTTTAAATGATGTTTTCCAATGATAACAAATTCAAATGAAACTTTCTTCATTAAAAACGTCTACTGTGTTAGCATTTTCTCTAAACCCTGAAGAGGTTGTTAGCTTTTTCAATGATAATTTCTAGAAATAATCTGATCAAACTCGTTGGGAGAAAGCGATTACATATACAATAAATTAATTCAAGTGGGGGAGAAAATCTCTGCGTTGTAGTGCTTAAGAAAATGAGATTGCATGGTGCTCTGAGTGGGGCTCTGAAAAAGGTGTTGTTCTCCCCTTGGCGTTAGAGAGCCAAAGAAGTAGAAAGAAACATCAAAGATGAGAAGAAAGAGTGAAGAAAAAGACAAAATGTAGAAGAGATGTATGGATAGAAGAAGTAACATTCAAAGAGGAGGAAAAATGGAAAAACGAATGAACTTAAGAAAAAATAATCTAGGAGTTGGAGATCAAATAGAATTATGCTATTTAAAGGAAAACTCCGTTGAACTGAACTAGAAACAGAAAAGTACCAGGAGTGAGGTGCTACTACTACAAGTAACAATATAGAATTATTAGGTAGGGATTAGGATAGTATTTGTTAGGGACCTTCACACATTGAGAGATGAAGGAACTTGAACTAGATTGACAGAAGTGATACAATACAAATACTGGCAGTTAGCAAATATGGCGGACCGAACTAGATGTGATAGAGAGGTTATGTGGAGCAAAGGCCACCTGTGTAAACCCTAGCAAGAACTTCCTCTTTATCTTGAGAGAAGCAGGAACTTGAGACTATGTTTTGCTGAGCTCCAGATAGTACTGTCACTCTTTCTCATATTTCTCTTCAATTCATTGTGTTACCCACTAATGTTCGTCTATGCAATGTATAGGGTTTAAGCAATGTGGCTTGACATAACCTCAGTTTGTGACTTCTCATTTTTATAAGCCATACTCAAATAAAATATTGCCTTTCTTCAAAACTATGAATTCTAGGATTGTTTCAATCCCAAGCTAATTCCTGTACCACATTTACCTGCATATTGGGTAATCTATTAGCAGCCTATAGTCTCCTTGTGAATTATATTAATGAGAGGTTTATCTATTTTCTTGGTGCCTTAGTTTCCTCAGCTGTAAAATGTGGATACAAATAGTACCAATATACAGGATTCTTTGAGATGAATGATGGTGTTACTAGGTGCAAAGTGCCTAGAATAGTGTTGGCTATGTAATACGGGGTATATTTGTTAACCCTCTTAAACTCTTATTGTTTTTTATATAAACAAATGAGTGAAATATGAACAAGCTAAAATATCTCATAGCAGACACTTTATGTTGGAGGCATGATAACTTGTAAATATCAGTGAAAAGTGGTTAATTTATTATAAGCAAAGTTATACATGTTTGACCCTTTTTCTTTCTACATTGTGTAATGTTTGATTTGGGGTTGATGAAATGGATAAATTAAACCTAATAAGAATTTTGGGGAGTAGGATGGAGTTTAAACATCAGTGGCATGTTATGAACCAAATATTGCCTGAGGGAGGGAAGAGATATTTATTCCTTTTTTCCTATTTAATCATCTTGGGCGGTCCCATTATTTTTAAAAACTTAATAACTTTTTAATGGTCATAAAACAACTTTATATTTTGTAAATGGCATATGAATTCTGGAGAGAAAGGAAACACTGAACAATTAGTATCCACTGACACACAGGGAATAAACTGAAGGTAACCAGATTCAATTACCTAGTCACCTAGTGTATTTACAAAACCGGAATGTGATGAAAACACTACTGTTATTATCAATACTATGTGAAAAACTAAATGAGATATCTTTAACAGAATTATTGCCTTGTCTGATGGGCTGCAAGTCCATGAGAACAGGATCCTGAAGTTTAAACAGTGTTACTGTAGTTACTGAAAGATGAAAGTCTGGATTGTTCTAGTAGCAAAACTGTTATCTTCAGCATTAAGGTTTTCTTCTAGTAGCCATTGCCAAGTGTTAATAGCTCTTTGTATCTCTAGGATATTTTAAAAGGACTCAATAAAGTCAGAGTGTCCAAAATCATAAGTCGATGCTCACTCTTAATTACTCAAAGAACAACAATAGTTGTTCCGCAAATGAAAAAAAAAAATAGTTAAATTAGGTTATCACTTCAAAAATCAGAGTCATAAAGGTGACAAGGTATGTTTTTACTCCTTTATAATGTCCTTTCTGTGACACTCCAAGTCCATTTGCACCAACAGGAGCAACTTTCTTTTTTCCCTGCATATCATGAAACATTTAGCTTCCCAGGGTTATTAATCACACTTTGCACTTAAATGGCCTGAGTTTGAAAATGCAGTGCTTAGAATTCTATAAACAGTAATTCATTCTTTAAAAAAGAAAAAAAAAAGAAAAAAAACTTCAGGAGGTTATGTGTTCTGTGATCATCTTATCCCAACTATTCAGTTTCTGGAATTATCATACGCTTGCCATTTTCAGAGGATCCATGTCCGTTGATGTTTTCTCTAGGTATAAAAGCTACTGATAGTTTTGATACAGTCAAACTGAAATTGTTGAAAGAACCTAGTCTTCTGCGCTAACTCGTAGCCATCTTTCACTCTTTTGCATTTTTGCTTAGAGGTCAATTTTTCTAGGAAGCCTTCTCTGATGCTGGGTGCTCGTACCACCCTCTGCATGTTGAATGTGATAGTACCCATGTGTATATCTTGCTTATGTAATTATGTGTTTCCAAAATGACACTATGAGTAAGATCTAAGGATGTAATTTGCTTTATTCTTATCACCATTTAGCAAGATGCTCATAGTAGCAAATATATTTTTGTTACTGAATAAGGACTGTTATATGGCTCTGAAATTCTGAGTATAATTCAGTCTCTTTCAGGAATTAATTGTGTGACCTACAGAAAATTCATTAAGCTTTCTAGTTATCTGTGTATTTTTGCTAAAAATAACAATACCAACATTTTGGAAGCAATTTTTTATGAACCAACTGCTGTTGTGAGCAATGAATTAACTCATTCAATCTTATACAAATCCTACAAAGTAGATGCTCTTATTATCCCTAGTTTAGGGTTGAAAGAATTAAGGCCTAGAAGGATAAAACAACCTGTGTATTGGCAAAGTAAGTAAGTGGTAGGATTGGGAATTTGATTCTAGACATTGAGACTCAAGAACTCAGGCTCTTAGCCATTACACTATACAGCCTCCCTAGACACTTAACATAATTTTTCAGTTCTGTTTCAAAATTAGTAGGGAATGGTGGCTCACACCTGTAATTCTACACTTTGGGAGGCTGAGGTGAAAGATGACTTGAGCCCAGGAAGTTGAGACTGCAGTGAGCTTCTGTTTGCACCAATGCACTTCGGTCTGGGTGACAGAGTGAAATCTTGTCTAAACAAAACAAAACAAAACAAACAAACAAAAAACAAAGACCTTTCCACTGATTAGATCAGGCTATAAAACCTAGTTCAACTTTTTCATTTCTTCTATAGCTATTAGGTCAAAAGCTTGCTGATTTTTAACATTGTTATTTGTAAAATAGTTACAATAATGTTTACCTTGCAGTGTTTATCTGTAATTAAATACACTAGTGCCCATAACGTACCAGCATTTAATAAACAACATAATTATCTTAGTGTTGGGAAAATAAAAATAATGGTATGCTCATGCAATTTCATTCAAGTAAAAGAATGCATCGTTTTAGAATATATATTTCTGGAGTACCATATAATTGAAAGAATAGGAAATGCTGATTATTTATTTCTTAATTTATTTAGAGACAGAGCCCTGCTCTATCGCCCAGGCTGGAGTGCAGTGGCGCGATGTCGGCTCACGGCAACCTCCACCTCCTGGGTTCAAGAGATTTTCCTGACTCAGCCTCTAGAGTAGCTGAGATTACAGGTCCACATCACCAAGCCTGGCTAATTTTTTTTTTTTTTAGTAGAGATGGGGTTTCACCATATTAGTCAGGCTGGTCTCAAACTCCTGACCTCAGGTGACCCGCCCGCCTTGGCCTCCCAAAGTTCTGGGATTACAGGCATAAGCCCCCGTGCCTGGTCAGGAAATCTGATTTTTTTTTTTTTTTTTTTAGCCAGAATTATTAAAATTAAGGATTTACAGAGGCTGGGTTATTTGGGAAATTACAAGTTTTCCAGATGCTTTGAGGTAACACTTCATCCCAAGCCAATAGCAACGTCTTGATTAAAACACAGACACTGCTAGCAGCAAGAAAAAGAAAACAAATTCTGTTTTATTGAATTACGCAGTTCAAAATAGCCCCAGTTTTCACATAAGGAACCAGTGGCCTGTGGATCTATCATCAAACTGGTTGTAAACAGCAGATTCTGGATGGAAAATAGATCTGTCTGAATCAAAGGCTCTGTACTCTTTACTGTTATGTTTTCTGCTGTTTGAAAACATGTCCTTTCATAATATGTACCTTCTTCTACCATGCCCACATGGCTTGACTTAGCTTCTTTTCAGGGTACTCAACTCCGAGGAAGCGCATTCATTCACTCAGCATGTTACTAATGAGGTACACCATGGGTCCTCATTCCCCAGACCACTGACTGGTACCAGTTAGGAACCAGACCACAACAGCAGGAGGTAAGTCGTGGGTGAGCTAGCAAAGCTCCATCTGTGTTTACAGCCGCTCCCCATCACTCGCATTACCACCCGAGCTCTTCCTCCTGTCAGATCAGCGGCAGCGTTAGATTCTCGTAGGAGCGAGAGCCCTGTTGTGAACTGTGTGTGCCAGGGATCTAGGTTGCACACTCCTTAAAAGAATCTAATGCCTGATGATCTGTCACTGCCTCCCATCACCCCCAGATGGAACCATCTGGTTGCAGGAAAACAAGCTCAGGCTCCCATTGATGCTACATTATGGTGAGTTGTGTAATTATTTCATTATATATTAATAATGCAATGTAATAATAATAGAAATAAAGTGCACAATAAATGTAACACAATTGAATCATCTGAAACCATCCCCTTCACCCTCCCTGTGTGGAAAAATTGTCTTCCATGACACAGGTCTCTGATGCCAAAAAGGTTAAGGGAGCACTGATGTACATACACAGTAGAGAGTTACATGCTGTGTGAACATCACACTCTCTGCAATTAAGCCTATCAAGGAAAATCACATTGTTTACCTTGATTTCCAAAAATATTTACTACTAATGTTTTAATTTTATATTATTAGGTTTAGCTATTCTGTTTTTTTTTTTTTTTTTTCTAAATTACCAGACCTGAATAAACTTTGTTTCCAAATTCACTAATCTAAGCAGGTCATGAGGCAGAATCTTCTCAAAGAGAGAGGGGGAAAAAACTGCTTGTTAAATGGGCATTCCGCCAACCTTAAGGAATGAACACAACATTTTCAGAGTCTTCAGAATATTAAGAACAGTTCATAAGTAAAAGAAAATAGGAAATAAAGACCGGAGGTTGGAAAGCCTGGAGTCAGTTCAGACTGTCTGAATCACTTATGTTATGGTGGTGATTTGAGCTGACAAAATGTTATTGGAGGGATCACTCTTCTCAACACTGTTTGCTTTGGGAAGTCAGGCAGAGATTTATTATGGCTGAAAGCCTTTACAGCTGTCGGATGTAGTGCTGGGTTAAGAAAGTTGAAAATATCAGCTGAAATTAATAGCATGAGTTGTGATTTTGAATATTTGCAACAGTTGCAATGGAAAGGGGAAAAAGCCAGAGACCTCAGTTTTGTTCTACATCTATGAGTATACTGGATTGTAAAAGAAAAGTCTCACTGCACAAGGCAAGGGAAAGGGAAATCTAGTATCCACTGAATAAAATTCAGACATCTGAGAGGCTGATATGAAAGACTGGCAATCGGTGGATGGCATTTAGATGTAAGTAAAGACATTAGATTCAATACGTAGAATGACACGAGAAAGAAAACCTGGGAAGTGACATCTTTCCAGGTGAAACAAGATGAACAAGAGAATGTTCATCTTGTAAAGTAACAGTCACTACCATTCACGGATATCTATAAAGATACCAAGCTAAATGTATTTGGAAGATGAGATGGGTATATACCTACATGCACACCTACATACATAGATTGCACAGATAGTAATTTTAAACTATTAATCATTATTTTAAATATTTGTATCTCTACATATTAATTGCTATAATTATGTCTATCTTTGAAAATGTAAGCTCAATCAAATGCTAAGGGAAAAACTTCAAGTTTTGCTTCCATTTGTTACATCTGTAGACACAATGCAGAAATGTACATATCTTAATGAGTTACACAGATTTCTGTGATGTAGAACTACTTATAGTTAACATGCATTATGAAACCTTAAGCATAGGAATATTTTATACAGTGGTTTCTTTTTTTTTTTTTTTGAGAGGGAGTTTCGCTCTTTTTGCCCAGGCTGGAGTGCAATGGCGCGATCTCAGCTCACCACAACCTCTGCCTCCCGGGTTCAAGTGATTCTCCTGCCTCAGCCTCTCCAGTAGCTGGGATTACAGGAATGCGCCACCATGCCTGGCTAATTTTTGTATATTTAGTAGAGATGGGGTTTCTCCATGTTGGTCAGGCTGGTCTTGAACTCCCGACCTCAGGTGATACAACCGCCTCGGCCTCCCAAAGTGCTGGGATTACAGGCGTGAGCCACCGCGTCTGGCCTATACCGTGCTTTCTAAACTCACCTGGCTATAGAATCCCTTTCTCTGGAATAATTGGCTGGGTCAGTTCCCTCTGATCACTCTTCAGGAAATTTTTTCTCTGAAAACAACGTATGTGTTGAGAAGTTCTGTCGTAACTTGTCTTAGACAACTATGCTTATCAGGCATGTAACTCAGAATATCAATACCTAAGCATAATAGGGATTCAATATTGTTGAATGAATTAACACATGTCATAAACATTATGCCTATGCTCCTGTCATCTTAAGAGGTATCCACCCAGCCCACTGTCACTTAAAACACGTATTTGTCCAAATTTAAGCAAAAATGCCCACACATCTTGTAAGCTCTGGTATCTCAGTTTTAATATGTACACTCCAGTGCTATGACCCAGACCACTATATTGTTGCTATATCCTGAATGTTAGCTAAGTAGATACTATGAGAATGTACCAAAAATTGGTGTTTGGTGTGTAGGGGGACAGAGGAGGGGTTTGTGGAATATGCCTATTTTGACAGGATCAACATCTGGCTTCATCAAGTTAGTTATATTTGTATCAAAATACTATAGACATAAGGTGATGAAATATTTTCCTCCCTAACTATTATGCATAACTCTCCTGATTGCCTTGTTTACCCCCATCATTTTATTACCTTTCATGGTTTTGATTCTGTTCAGAAATTGGTTAATATTGTAATGTTAATATTGTAATAAAGTGCAGATGAAAATTCCACTGAAAGAGGCTGAACCCCTACTGTGAGGAATTATTTATACATAATACTCTTTTATTTTTGAGACAGGGTCTCACTCTGTCACCCAGGCTGGAGTGCAGTGGTGCCATCACAGCTTACTGAAGTCTCAACCTCCCAGGCTCAGGTGGTCCTCCTGCCTCAGCCTCCCAAATATCTGGGACCACAGACGCACGTCACCACATCTGGCTAATGCTTTCTATTTTTTTTTTTTTTTTTGTAGAGATGGGGTCTCACTATATTGCCCAAGTTAGTCTTGAACCCCTGAGCTCAAGTGATTCTCCCACTTCAGCCTCCCAAAGTGCTGGGATTGCAGGTGTGAGCCACCACACTCAGCCAAAGAATACTTCTTAATCATGGAAGTCCCTCATGTCACTCTGCCCCATTGCTTCAAATCCCTTGTGGCTTCGGAGTGAATTCAGGAGGAGACCACACATTATCTGCTTAGTCTCATCTCCAGTCTCATCTCAACACCTCCCACACCCAGTACATTTATTCTTCTCTTGGTTTCTTAAATACCCCACGCCTGTTGCCCATGCTGCTACCATGATCAAAATGCCCAGTCACCCCAAACAACCCCCACACTCTGGTCTAGAGCAGGTCTCTTTGTTCTTAGTTATCTCCTCTCAGAAAAGCACACTTCTTATCTTCAGAGCATTTGCCTCAGCTCCTCATTATAAATTCCTTAGAGGATGACTTGAACAGTTCCCAGTTAGACTCTAGACTCTAAGCTCCCTGAGAACAGAAGCCATATCGGCGTAGCTTTCCCTGAAAGTTCCCCTAGAAGGCAGAACACACTCGAATGTGGCAACTATTTATTGCACAAATGAACTGTATGCATTGTTTGCTGTAGCCCAGTACGGTTTCTGCTTTTTCTCTGAGTATACTGTTGGAAAGATAACACCAAGTGGTAAGTGGAAAGGCAGGCAATGGACTGAAAGATAAAAGTAGGACAAGATTCCCCCTGTGGCTCAGTGTGTGGCCCAGGAGCAAGCTCTTGAGTCTAACAAAACTTTATGTAGCATGGTATTATAGGCTGAATTGTGTGCTCTCAAAATTCATATGTTGAAGTTCTAACCTCTAGTAGCTCATAGTGTGACTGTATTTGGAGAAAAGACATTTAAGGTGGTAATTAAGATAGAATGAGGTCCTTAGTATGGGACAAAATCCAGTATGAGTGGTGTCATTATAAGCAGACATCAGGACACACACACACACACACACACACACACACAGAGAGAGAGAGAAGGAACATGATATGAAGACACAGACCGTCTACAAGCCAAAGGAGAGAGGTCTCAGAAGAAACAACCCTGTCAACAACTTTGTCATGGCCTTCCAGCTCCAGAACTGTGAGAAAAAAAAATTCGATACTTTAAAACACCCAGTATATAAAACTTCGTTGGGGCAGCCCTAGCAAATAAACACATAGCATCACCTTCCTTAGCAGGATGCTGTAATTTCAGTTTTTTCTGCTCCTACCCAAGGAAAGCACAGCTCTCTAATCCATGCCCCAGAGAGGAATATTTTCTCTACTCCACTCTGTTCTAAAGCAATGGGAAAAGATACTTCCACGTAGAATATTTTGCTTACTTCTGAGGCAGAATAATTGGTTCTAAAGAGAGGTGCATCCCCAGCTAAGGGCTGTTACCTTAAAGCATGCCATAAGGAAATCTAAGGCATAAAACATCAACTGCTTCAAAAATTCCATAGGATTATTAAGGCAGCTGCAATTCATTAGAATTTAGAATATTTGTATTGGGAATCTACTGGGTGGAAAGTATTGTAATAGGTACCGTGTAGAATATAGAGGTAAATACGACATTGTCTCAGCTGCACAGAGTCCCACCTCATTTCAAGTGGGACGAGAAATGTGCATCAGTGTCATCTCAGAATATTTGGGGCCATTTCCTTTAAGGAGGGCAAACTCATTCTGATTGACATAGATTTTATTCCCATATTGTCCACACAAAATGACTCTGTTTAATATATTGTGAAACATGAGCCTGCATAGAAAACTTTCTTTTTTTCATCTCAAATAATGTAGACTACTTATATGGTTTGGAACTGTGTCCCCACCCAAATCTCGTGCTCAGTTGTAGTACTCAATATTGTAGGTGAGGCCTGATGGGAGGTGATCAGGTCATGGGGGCAGTTTCCAGTGGTGAAACACCATCCCTCTGGGTGCTATTTTCATGACAGAGAGTGAATTCTCACAAAATCTGGTTGTTTAAAAATTTGTATTACCTCCCCACTAGCTCTCTTCCTCCAGCTCCCACCATGTAAGATGTGCTTGCTTCCATTTTGCCTTCCGCCATGATTGGAAGTTTCCAAAGGCCTCCCCAGCCATGCTTCCTGTTCAGTCTGTGGAACCATGAGTCAATTAAACCCCATTTATTTATGAATTACCCAGTCTCAGGTATTTCTTTATAGCAGTGCAAGGAAAGACTACTACAATTATCTTCTTTTAAATAAGGAAGTAAAACACGTACTCAATTTTTATAGAATACTCCCTTTAAAAGTAGAAGAACTTTGGAGAGGAGATTGTTAACTTGAAAAATAATATATCAAAGACTGTTCAAATTTCCTTATAAATATTATCGTTTACTCCTTCCACCAGTCTAAAGAGTTTGTTTCTGTTGATTCCTGCCTTGCAGATGATGAAAGAGAAATCTGGAAAGTCTGAGTTGCTTGTCAAAGATTACACAGCTAGCAAGTAGTAAAGACAGACATCAAACCTAACTGATACGAAGATCTCTCAGTCACCATGCTGTACTGCTACATTCATTTTTATAACATATAAATGAAGTAAGTCTTTCCATAAATTTGAGTATCTTGGAAACCAAGGGACCCTTAAAACAGAGGGTTCTGTGTAAATATTCATTTAGTATTTGGCACATAGTAAAGGTGGCAACACAACTATTTCTAGATACAGCAAAGTAAAATATACGCTTTTAGATAGATTTCCTAATCTAATTACTACTGCAATACTAATATCCATGTCACAGGGAAAATTTCCTATCAACACAGCTTCACGTTGAAGTTCCACATCAACACTCTTAGAAAAAACATAGCCCTTAAAGCTGATAGAGTAAAAAAAGAAAAACAAAAAAACAGGAAGAAAAGGAGAAAAAGAAAAAGAAAGCTGATAGAGCAGATGCTTTAAGGAAACTCCATAATCTACATTATAGCAAGGTGAGGTTATTTTTTGTTTGTACTTAAGGCTCATGGATAATTGGCCAGCCTTCAATGTCAATCATATTCAGAACACATTGAAAAACACAACCAAATCCTTGTTTCCATTACATAATTTTAGTAAAAAGAAAAGATTGAGAATAATGTACAAGTGACATACACAGTCGTAGTGCAAAGGTGAGTAAAAATAATTTTCAGTTCTAGTGGGACATAGACACCTCTGTTAAGATACTAGCAAGATGTTATCCTTTAACCGGACTCAGCTTCCCCTCAAAAATGTATATCTAATGTGTTTTTTAAATTCTATAGGTGTTGTCTTAAAACTGGAATAATAATAATCTAATTCATGTCTCCTAATTATATAGGAAAACTGATTTCCTGTAATATTCGAGAAATTAAATGCTAGATCTGGATAGAATTTCAAGTTAATGGCTATCAACATTGCAAAAGGCAAAGTGAGAAATTAGTACCAAACACCGCATGTTCTCACTCATAAGTGGGTTGAACAATAAGAACCCATGGACACAGGGAGGGGAACATCACACACCAGGCCTGTTGGAGGGTGAGGGGGAAGGGGAGGGATAACATTAAGAGGAATACCTAATGTAGATTACGGGTTGGTGGGTGCGGCAAACCACCATGGCATGTGGTTACCTATGTAACAAAACTGCACCTTCTGCATATGTAACCCAGAACTTGAAGTATAATAAAACAATAACAATAATAATAATCAAATAAATTAGTAATGATCTAGCTTAGTAGATCAATTTTGCCAGCAATATGAGAATGATGGTAGTGATATGAGAATGATGGTAGTAAAAATCTGGAATAATTTAGGTCCTTTTATAAAAATCAAACAGATCATTCCATTTTACTTTGTCTTGTTTTAGTGCTTAAATGAGATAATTCACAGAAAGCACTTTTCAAAGTGCTGGACACATTGTGAGGTCTCAGTCAAAGAGAAGCACTGCTATTTTCTTTTAATGGAAGAAGAATTCTTGTCAAAAATAATTTTCATGCTATTATTACTGCTGGGATATTGTATATGTATTTCCCAGATTGCAAAGACATGCTTGGGCTCCGGAGATTCGGTATTTATATTAGATATTATGAGGATGAAGTAAGCATTCCAAACAGTTGTCTTATCTTCATGTAATCACCAGGCTGCCTAGAGAGCTGAATGTGTTTCCGCCATAGCTAAACACTACGTGTTCAATGGGAGAAAATTAAAATTTTTTCCAATGTGTGATATTTTTAGTTCAAAATCTGTCAGTATCAAGTAAAATACAAACACACACACAGACAAATAAAAACTTTACTTTGCAGGGTAGGTGCAGTGGTTCAACCCTGTAATCCTGACATTTTGTGAGGGCGAGTCAGGAGGATCACTTGAGGCCAGGAGTTCTAGACCAGCCTGGTCAATGTAGAAAAACCCCTTGTCTCCAAAAAGCAAAACAAAAAACAAAAACTTTAACCAGACATGGTGGGGTGTGCCTCAGCAACTTGCTCCTTGAGTAGCTAAGGCTGGAGGAGAGGATTGCTCGAGTCCAGGAGTTTGAGGCTGCAGTGAGCTATTATCGTACCACTGCATTCTGGCCTATGCAACAGAGCAAGACTCTGTCTCAAAACCAAAACAGAAAACGTCGCAAATATGTTTTTCAGTCCTTTGTTTGGAATTTGTTGGGGCCAAAATCTTTTTTGTTTCATATATTTGGGCATGGTTTTCATATGAGGAGTCCTCAGTTACTATTTTAAATGTATTCCCACCATATGTATAAGAAAATGATAAATGATAGTATATGCAAATGGAAACTAAAAGTATAAAAACAATTCTGTATTCCTTTTGAGTGTCAAATTTTCTTGCAAAACGAAAACATAGACAAGAGACACAGAGGGAATATAATAGTGTTAAACATGAAGTTTGTCTAAAAACTACAGATGGACAAATGAACTAGGCATTTGGAACATGGAGTGAACCCGAATTTGACTAATAGAAAACCCACATTTTTAAGAGAGTTGTATTGATGAAAGCCTGCATCTTGAACTAAAATGGGTTGAAATAGTTCAAAATAAAAAGTGACGCCTGTGACTTCAACTTCCTAGTGACAAGAAGTCGAATAACAAGTCTACCCAGCTGGAAGCACAACCCCTACCTTATTGAAAATAAATACTTTTCCCTAGGCATTTCTCAGATACTTATTTTAAGCAGAGCTCTCAAGACAGAAGGTGAGGCCAACAGCTACTGAAAGTACTGGCTGAAAGAGTCATGTCCATGGACAAGGAAGGGATTATGGAGCCCATTCCAATGTATACAACCAGATTCTAACCAAGAAACATCCCTGCTGCAGTAGAGGAGGACCTGGCAACATCCAGGTATCAGTTCACTCACCAACTGGACTCAGACCCCTAAGTTAGCTGAATAGAGATTATCTGAGAAGTACTATAGAATTGCAAGCTCCTTTCAGGGGGGTTTGTTTTAGTGTACTAAGTTTTGGGGTAGAATATTGTACAGCAAAATCTAACTAAGAGAGTCTCTCGCTGTATATATAAAATTGTTCAAGTGAACCACTGAATAAACTGTATAGTTCAACTTAGTCTGTAATTCAGTTTATCTCAGCTTTATGGATACCTGGTTTTTGTTGCTATTGTGAATGGAATTGCTTTCATTTTTTCAGACAGTTCATTATTTGTGTATAAAAACGCAACTAACTTTTGCATGTTAATTTTGTATTCTGCAATTTCGCTGAATTTGTTGACTAGTTCTAACACTTGTTGTCATTGTTGAATCTTTAGGTTTTCTAAATATATGATCATGTTATCTGCAAACAGAAATACTTCTTTTTGGATTTGGTTGTCTCATTTCTTTTTCTTATTTAATTGCTTTGGCTAAGACTATGAAAACATAATTTTTAATAGTAGACTACAAATGATCACCTTAGTCAAAATCTAATTGTTGTGAGAAAGCAAAATCTATAAGTAGTACTTTCTATTAAATACTCCGTAACAAAGTTTTGTTATGTTGAGGATAATGAGGAAAGTAGTGAGATGTGTTTTATTTGGTGTTCCACACATTATTCATACATGGGTCTCTGGATTCTTAAGTCCAATTAGTAGAAGTTAACCATATAGACAATGGCTTTGAAAAACATACAATTTATTGTTTATATTATAATTCATTGGAGACTGAATATAAACTCATAGACATTTTCTTTGAGATTTAAATAATTAGGCCATGGTTTCTTAAGTATGAAACCAAAAGCACAAACAGCCAAAGAAAAAAATAGATGAACTGAACTTAAGTAGTACCTTAAATTAAAAACTTGTTTGGCCAGGCACAGTGGCTCATGCCTGTAATCACAGCACTTTGGGAGGCCGAGGTGAGGCAAGTGGATCACGAGGTCAGGAGATCAAGACCATCCTGGCTAACACGGTGAAACCCCGTCTCTACTAAAAATACAAAAAATTAGTAAGGCGTGGTGGCACGAACCTGTAGTCCCAGCTACTCAGGAGGCTGAAGGAGGAGAATCGCTTGAACCCAGAAGGTGGAGGTTGCAGTGAGATGAGATTGCGCCACTGCACTCCAGCCTGGGTGACAGATTGGGCCTCCATCTCAAAACAAACAAACAAACAAACAAAACCTTCTGTGTGTGTGCGTGTACAAACACCCACCTATCAACTCAACAGAGTTTAAGCAACATTGAGAAAATGTAGTCCTTGTATGCTAAACAGTAATCTAGCACCAGAGATGCAATAATGAATCTGACATATTTGAGGATCTAAATCATATTCTGATGAGCTCAGATGCATTCACGATGACATGATTGTGAACTACTTAGGTAGTACTTTCCATATTGTGTTCCTGTACACATTAGATGCATATTAGGATCTCAGTAAATATTTGATTGTCTTACAGTATGCTGCTTTAGGAAAACTGTTTTCCCAAAGACCCTGAGAGATGTTCTATGACTACTATGTCTTGATTCCATAGAATTCCTATAATAGTTACCTTCAGTCTCCATTTTCTTTCAGAGATTAATATGGTTTGGGTGGGAATATTTTGATAAAGACACATCTATCACAACCTATAAAAATAACTCAAACCATATCAAAATATGGTGCCACAGTTACTGTGGGAAGTACTAGCTCCCTAAGAAAGCATGATCTTAAAACAACTTTTAAACAATTTGTTGCTTACTCAATTGCTGCATGAGGAACAACTTGAGATTTATCATGCTTAATTGGCCCTCAGGGAAACATTTACTATTTTCAACATGATATGCACAGGAAACCTCCCCACACACATCTCACGAAGACAAAATGTATCCTTTGAGATTGTAGATTTGGAGTGAACCATGATGGATGTGTTTTATGAAAATAGCCTATTATTTATAGATGGATGGATTTACTGCATGATACTCCAGCTTCCTAGATGTGACCTATCAGTTCAGAATGAGGCCACTTCTCAATTATAAGCCCTGATAATAATCATCTCTAGGTACTTGGCACTTTATGGAATGCAACTGTTTCCACGTGATGTCTGTCACTTCATGTAATATTTGAGTATATCGTAAGGAATATAGCTCACCTAAAAACGATTTATGCTTGGTTTTAGAGAATGTTTTGGAAATAGAAACAGCAGTTCCAATATCCTAATGGGTACCCAAGGCGTTCTCACATTGTCTCATGTGTGGAGTGTTGGTTTCAGAACCAGAGAGTTTGACATCTATCCTGGTTCTGCCACTTGCAAGCTGTGTTACCTTGGGCAACTTACTGAATCTCTCTTGCCCCAATTTCCTCAAATATAAAATGCAGATATTTGTACCTGCTACATAGGATTTTGGTTAAGTCTATAGGAATTAATACGTGTGAAGAGTATAGAAGTGCATTTATTCAACACCCGTTATATAACCCAACTGTAATATAAACAATAAATTGTATGTTTTGGCCAGGTGCGGGGGCTCACGCCTGTAATCCCAGCACTTTGGGAGGCCGAGGCAGATGGATCACGAGGTCAGGAGATTGAGACCATCCTGGCTAACACAATGAAACCCCGTCTCTACTAAAAAAATTACAAAACTTAGCCAGGTGTGGTGGCGCGTGCCTGTGGTCCCAGCCACTGGGGAGGCTGAGGCAGGAGAACGGCGTGAACCCGGGAGGTGGGGCTTGTAGTGAACCAAGATCGCGCCACCGCACTCCAGCCTGGGGGACTGAGCGAGACTCCGTCTCAAAAATAAAAAAATAAAAAATAAAATAAATTGTATGTTTTTCAAAGCCATTGTCTATATGGTTAACTTCTACTAATTAGACTTAAGAATCCAGAGACCCATGTATGAATAATGTAAGCAAGGTAAGCAATAACTAAATGTTAATTGATTGTTTTTCAGTTAAGAAGTATTCCCCCTTATTTATGTGTATTATGTACATAATTTCAGATTATTCTCGTGTCATGGTAATTATTGTCTCCATTTTACAGGTGAGGAAAATAAATATATACAACTTACCATAAAAGGTAGCCTTCAGATCTAAATAAAACTATTCTAACTTCTTCTCTAGTGGTTGCTTTTCTTTTTATTGAGATCACAGGTGTTTTATTCCATTATTGTTGCTGTTATACTATGCCAAAAAAAAAAGAAAAAGGAAAAGAGATGACTTAATGAGTATAAGTCTTGAATTGCTTTCTATACTTTTATGTTCTATTGTATTTTCCATACTTTCTTATTTTAATTCTCCCCTCGGGGCAGTTTTCTTTATGACATATGTCTTCCTTAGTTCTGTTTCCACAGCGCTGAGCAAAATACCTGGTTATATAACGGGTGTTGAATAAATACACTCATTTTAGGCTTTTGATACTAAGCGAATCACTTTGCCCTTCTTTTTGTGCAAATGATTCTTTCTGTGTACCAGTGGTGAGACCCACACGTAAACCATATATTTAGTTCAATTGATTCCACATGCCATGAGGAGCAAGTTGAGCATCCACAAATGGGGGAAAGGATGTTGATGAGAAAATGCTGTCAATAGAGACAGTGGCTGATATTTGTTTCATTTCCATTCAGGCAGTATTTTATTCGGAGATAAAGTGATGCTCAGCTGTTCCTTAATTTCTCCTTAAAGCTCTTTCTTTATCCTGCAGGAACCCTTACAATACATTTTCAGATGTTTGAATGCAAGTTGAAGCATATGTTCATGCAGTTAAAGTATAATTAATATTTCAATAACTTAATATATGTTCATGAACTCAACTGCATTGAGTCATTTTTAAGAGAGAGCATATCCATATGAAATATTTCTCACCCATAAGTTCTAGTCCATCTTTTTATTTTAAATCATTTTCATGGTTTTTCAAATAGGAAAAAGGCTGTGATGGAGATGTGAACTGTTGTTGAATTCAAATAAGAATAAATCAATGTTTAATGAGCCGTTCTTAATGCATCTTATGTCACGATGCTCCTTTCAAGGGTTGGTGTGTAATTTTATAGCGTTGAGTAAGGTTCTTGGACATTTTATTGTATTTGAAAATGGGGGGGATTAGTAACACTCTTAAGGTGGTTTTACTCTATGTTACAAAACAAAGCTCTTTATTTGTCTTTAAAGGTGAAAAAGGAAAGAAGGGGATCAGAAAGGTATGAACATGCTACTATGCAGGAGACAGGGCGCAAAGGATCACTTAACATTCCTCTTGTCTGAAATTATCTATTTCCATTCTATAGCATCTTTGTTTGTCATTCCCCTGGTTATGTGGCTACACATAGGCTGGCTTTGTTTCTCCATCCAAAACTCTGATCGTGTTACCTTTATAACTTGGCGTATGGCAACAGAAGGGTCAACAGTGCCACCTTCCTCATGGTTTGTGTGACTTCATTAGTGAAACAGAACTGTGGGAACCACTTTTCTAGGCAACTGTGAAGTCACTTTGGGCAAGAAGGAGACTTTCGTATCTATCATGAAGTTTGATCATTTAAACAACATTATAACTTAGAAGACTTTTGGTGGGCACTATTAATAGCTTAGTGTTAAGATATTTAGAATATTGAGAAAGACTAGAATATTGAGAAAGACTCAAATTTATATTGTACATTTGATTTCATATGCAAAATATCCAATATTTCTAACTTAAATCAAAAAATCAGGTGATTCTATTTTTAAATAGTCCTCTCACCCTCCTATTCTCATGAGATGAGATGATAATATTGAAAAAATTGCAAGGAAATTTCTGTTATCTGTAGAAAAAAGTAGACAGATTGTTAGATAAAATGAAGAGCTTTTACAGAAAAATGTTATTTTGAAATGTAAACACAGAAAATGCTTCAACTCTAAAATTCTATACTTTTATGTTCCACAGTTTTGAAGATGGGGTTGTCACCACAAAAAGTCATCCAAGGAAAATTAATCTAACTGAGCTGCTCCATTTCAAAAATCTTTAAAAAATGTACAAGACTGCTGTTGCTGTTTTTAAACTTTATACTCTGTATGCAAAACACATAATTGTCTTCAAATCTGAGAGTATAAGAACCACAGTCTGATCCCTGGGAAGTCAATGCTATTGAAATCCAGAAATCAATCTGTTGTTTTTGTTTCTTGTGTTCAGAAATGAAGCATTGAATCCTTAATGTTTCAATTTTAATATAACGTCCTATCATTCATGAAGCAGGCACCCCTCTTCTTCTGTGGGAAGAGTTGCAGGAAAAATAGCTCAGTTCTCTGCCAGATGGTGGAAGCCCAGAAATAAGAAATTGGAGCCGAGAGGACAGATGAGGTCAGCTGGGCCACCTCCCCTGCCAGAGCAGACAGCCCCATCTATCTGGTGTTCAATGGGCATGGTTACTCTGCCCATGGGCTCTGTGGCTTTTTAGAATCCCAGAGATACAGACACCACTGATTTCGGTTTTGCTTCTCATCACATTACAAGGCTGCAGCTTGTAACTGCATGATGTTACCTTTATTACTTCTGCCAATCGCATTCAACCCAGTCTCCCGTCCCTCTGGTCTAGTCATGGTCCTCCAGCTATTTGACCAATAAGAGAGTTTTATCAAAGCATGACAAAGAATTTAGCGATCATTGTGACAAAACAGAATTCAATATAAAAGATATTGTGATTTTTTATAACAGCTAATGAGTCATAGAGGGCCTGTTGTCATATAAAGTCCGCCACATGATATTACATATCAGGATTGCTGCAAGCCTTTAGTCTGGGATATACACATTCCCGAGGGCTGCTGTAAGAAAACACTGCAAATTTATTATTTCTCAGTGTTGGAAACTAGAAATCAGAAATCACAGTGTTGACAGGGCTGGTTTCTTCCGAAATCTCTGAAGGGAAATCTCCTCCCTGCTTCTTTTCTAGCTTCTGGTGGTTACTGGAATCCTGGGAGCTCATTAACTTGGAAATATATTACTCCAATATCTGCCTATATTCTCATGGCCTTTCTCCCTCTGAGCCTGTATCTTTGTGTCTAAATTTTCCTCTTTTTATAAGGACACCAGTCATACTGAACTTAAGGTCCACCCTAATCCAGGAGGACCTCATCTTAATTGAATTACATTGTTAAAGACCCTATTTCCAAATAAGGTCACATTCACAAGATTTGGGTAGACATGAATTTGGGGGAGAACTATTTAATTTAGTATATAAGAGGTGGAAAACATTTTTCTTTAAAGAGCAAAATAGTAAATGTTTTAGTCTTGGCAGGCCACACAGTCATAACTATGCAACTCTGCTATGGTGGTGTGGAAGCAACCATATATAAACCATAAATAAATGAGAGTAGCTTCATGCTAATAAAACTCTACTTATGGATACTGACTTGGTTTCACTGTGTCCCCACCCAAATCTCATCTTGAATCGTAACTCCCATAATTCCCACGTGTTGTGGGAGGGAACCAGTGGGAGATAATTGAATCATGGGGGTGGTTCCCCCATAGTGGTCTCGTGGTAGTAAATGAGTCTCACAAGATCTGATGGTTTGATAAGGGGTTTTCTTTTTTTGCCTGGTTCTCATTCTCTCGTCTGCTGCCATGTAAGACGTGCCTTTCACCTTCTGCTGTGATTGTGGGCTCTCCCGAGCCATGTGGAATTGTGAGTCCATTAAACCTCTTTTTCTCTATAAATTACCAAGTCTTGGGTATGTCTTTATCAGCAGCATGAAAACGGACTAATACAGATACCGAAAATTAAATTGTACGTAATTTTACACATCATGAAATAGTGTATCCTTTTGATTTTTCAACCACTTGAAACTACGAACCATTCTTGTCTCATGGGCCATACATAAACTAGTGGTGAGACAAATTTTCCAAAACCTGTTTTCTTCTCTTAATGATTAATTCTCCAAATCTAAGGTGGAGAGTGGTCAGTCTATCTTAAATGAAGAAAGCATGGCTGCTACTCTGCAAAATGTTGCCTTTCTTCTGTGTCTGATTTGATTTTTACTTTTTTTTTCCCAGAATATAACAAGCTCATTATTTAAAAACTTTTCAACTGCTTAGATTGGGTTTTTTAAGTATTAGGTTTTATATTTCCAAATGGCATACTTACACAGCTATTGTTCCTAGTTTTAGTTTATGATATCTATGGATTGTTCTACTAAAAAGCAAATATTTCACTTTTTTACACTGCCTTCCTTCACACTGCCAGTACTTGCTACTCAAGCACATTTATTTTGCCTCCTCCCATTCTCCCAGAATAGAAATTTTTGGTTAAATCAGCATTCTTTGTATACATGATAACTACGTAAATACTTTTCAAAGCTGAATCACAAAATTTTAAGATTATATTTCCTTTTTTAAGAGAATGAGAGCCCCAATTTTTTTATTTACTCTGTTTTCGAGGTATCTGCTGTTCATTCACCCTCAAATTTTCTTAAAAAACTGTATAAACACTAAATATGAACAAAAAAAGCCAGCCATTTCTCCACTGCATTTCTAGGTCTGGATGGTGTTCTTCCTGTGTCCCTCTTCCAACTCCTTCGGCGGCTCCAGGGCGGGTTCCTGGCTCCCTAGGTCCAGGGCATAGCTGTTTGCCCGAGACATCTTTGGTCTCATTGTTGCAATCCTTTTTCTTTCCCTCCAATGTTGAAATTCTTTTTTTTTTTTTTTTCCTGAGACGGTGTCTTGCTCTGTCGCCCAGGCTGGAGTGCAGTGGTGCAATCTCTGCTCACTGCAAGCTCCGTCTCCCGGGTTCACGCCATTCTCCTGCCTCAGCCTCCTGAGTAACTGGGACTACAGGTGCCAGCAGCCACGCCTGGCTAATTTCTTGTATTTTTAGTAGAGACGGGGTTTCACCGTGTTAGCCAGGATGGTCTCGATCTCCTGACCTCGTGATCCACCTACCTCAGCCTCCCGAAGTGCTGGGATTACAGGCGTGAGCCACCGCGCCCAGCCTGAAATTCATTTTTACAGCTGTTGTGTTTCCCTGAGTTGTATCATTCAGTTGCTCCCTGAGCCAGATTGTATGGGTGGTACATTTGCTGAGATATTTTTCACCTGAAAAGGACTCTATCTGTTCTTACACTTAGTAGATAATTTGGTCATATCATGAACTCAAAAAGAAATAGCATTTAACTGTCATTGTGAAACCACTTACTTGTTTAACTTCTGGCTTTGCGGATTGCTGTCGAAAAGTCTGAGCTGTTCTGATTTCCATCATTTCGTATGTGACTGTTTAATTTAATTTAATATTTTATTTTTATTTATTTATCTTTTAAGAGACAGAATCTTGTTCTGTTGCCCAGGCTGGAGTGCAGTGGTATGATCATGGCTCACTGCAACCTTGACCTCCTGGGCTCCAGCAATCTTACCAACTCAGTCTCCTGAGTAGCTGTGACCACAGCACACATCACCAGGCCTAGCTAATTAAAAAAGATCGTTAGAAAAAAACAGCTGATGCATACTGGGCTTAATACTTAGGTGACCGTTTGATAGGTGCAGCAAACCACCATGGCCATGTTTACCTATGTAACAAACCTGCACACCCTGCGCATGTATCCCAGAACTTAAAATAAAAATAAAATGCAGAGACAGGGTCTCGCTATGCTGCCCAAGCTGCAAGCTGCTATCCAACTCCTAGCCTTAAGCAATCGCCTCACCTTGGCCTCCCAAGTAGCTATAACTATAGTCATGCACCACCACACTCTGCTAACTTTTTTCTTTTTTTCTTTTTTCTTTCTTTCTTTCTTTCTTTCTTTTTTTTTTTTTTTTAAGAGTTGGGACCTTGTTTGTTGCCCAGGCTGGTTTGGAACTCCTCACCTCAAGCAATCCTCCAACCTCAGTCTCCCAAAATGCTGGGATAATAGGCATGAACCTCTATGCCTGACAATATGTGACTTTTTAAAAATTTTGAAGCTTTTTGAATCTTCTATTTTTTGTTGGGTGTTTTGATATTTCCAAAAGTGTGTTTTCATATGAGTCCCCTTTCTCCCACACTTGGCATTGGGAAATATTTGGTGGTGTTTTCATGCCATAAAATGGTGTCTTTTCATTCTGGGAAATACTATTGTATAATTTTTTGAGGTTCTCACCTCCACTTTCTCTGCCCGGAACTTCTATTAGTCATTTTGTTCTATGTCTATTAGGATATCCATTAGTCACATATTTTTCATTCTAGATTGATTGATTTTCTTATTGATTTCTATCTCCTCCGTCTTATTTTCTATTATTATTTTGTTTAGTCCTGCAGAAGTTCTAAACACTATTTCCTCATCCTTCTACTCATTGCTAGCCTTTTGTGACAGTTTTAATCTCTGTGAACTCCTTTTGGTTCTTTGAATGTTCATTTCTGTTCCTGTTTTGTTTTACAGGACTCTGTTTCTTTCTCATGGATGTAATTTCTTTTTATCTCTCTGAAGATGTTGTAGTTTCTTAGAAGTTTTCTTCTGTTCTCCCTTTTTCTCTTCTTCCTTTGACTTCTGTTTCGTTTCTTTTCGCTCCTGTCTTTCATGCTGAATGTTTCCGCTCATTGGAAGTTCTGTGCATGAGATTGGTGTTTGCCAGATTCTGATGGGTTGGGTCTTTGCGGAGTGCTTCCAACAGCAAAATGTCATTGTCTGATATCTTACCTTTTTTTCTCTTTTTTTTGAGACGGAGTCTCGCTCTGTCGCGCAGGCTGGAGTGCAGTGGCCGGATCTCAGCTCACTGCAAGCTCCGCCTCCCGGGTTTAGGCCATTCTCTTGCCTCAGCCTCCGAGTAGCTGGGACTACAGGCACCCGCCACCTCGCCCGGCTAGTTTTTTGTATTTTTAGTAGAGACGGGGATTCACCGTGTTAGCCAGGATGGTCTTGATCTCCTGACCTCGTGATCCATCCATCTCGGCCTCCCAAAGTACTGGGATTACAGGCGCCTGCCACCTTGCCTGGCTAGTTTTTTGTATTTTTAGTAGAGACGGGGTGATATCTTTTAAGGCAGTCAGACGACCTCTAGGAAATTCTCTAATCTAATGGATACAACCCTGGCTACCTGCAGCTAGTAGCTGAGCAGAAGGATGGTTAGCAGGTTGTCCTTCCCTTCCTGCCATCATGCTTTCAGTAAACAGGGAGGAGGACATGTCCACCCTGAGTTAGGTCAGTAATTTTCTTTTCCAAGGAATCTCTGATTAAAACTCTTCAGAGAGAAAATATCTTGCCTTGTACTGGGTAGAGGAGGGGATCTGAGGTCCAATTTTTTTGTCCAATATAGTTCCAATATAGTTCCTCATGTTTAAGCTGCATCTTGGTCGTTAGTTCCTAAATTTTCAGAGGGTCCGAGGTAGCAAATCACCTTTCTACTTGTTAGTTTCCTTTCTTTTGGCTTCTTGGGCTCTCCTCGTTCCATTTCACATCTCCATTTGTTTTCCATCTCTATACTTGTTATCTCTTCCAAATTATTGTCTTGATTTTCATTCTCCTTGCGACAATGGATTTATAAATGTTTGTATTCCTTTTGTCATTTTAGTGGCGTTTCCTGTCATGTTTTAAGATAAGACAAGTATTTCCATGTCTGAATAGTTTTCTTCTTATCCTGCCCATGTGTAAATCTTCCGACATTCAGTTAATTCGAGTCTACGACATGATGGAAAAAAGAAAAAAACTATATGTTTTCTTTAGAATTAGTAAGGCTTGTTCTAAATATATGATCGTGGTGATTTCTTTTTTTTGCTACAAATATATCATTTCCCCTTAAATTTGCTCCTGTCAGTAATAAATAGATAAATAGCACATCTTATGTTCATATGTTATTTTATCAATTTTTGAATCTGCTTTTCTGTGCTGTATAATATTTGACTTTCACAAGGATCCTCAGATATAGGCCAAAATACCCCTTAATAGTTGATTACAAAAGCTCAGTATGGCTAAGTGACTAATTTATTTTCAGATGTTTACAGAACACTCACTCAGAGTCACAAATAAAACAGCCACAGCCTCTGCCCTGTTGACCTTACCCAAAGTCCCGTAACTACTCAAACTAAGACCAGAAAAAATTCTGACTTTCTAATGCTTGTAGTGCAGTATGGCATGGTGGAAATAGTATCATCTTTAGTATTAAATTAATACCTGGAAAAATCTCTGTTTCAACATGTGTCATTTGTATGACTTTGGAAATCTCATTAGTCTCTTGCACTTGTATTTTTGCATAAAAGAAGATGAGAATAATTCCCTAGCTCTTAAGAGTATTCTATTTATTAAATGAGATAATGAAGTCAACGTGCTAAGAATAAAGGCTGGCACTTAGCAGTTGCTCAATATAAAAGAACCTAATTTCTTTTGGAAAAATTGTCAGTATGCAAGGTCTATTAGTCTGTTCAGGAATTACAGTAAAATTCCACAGAGAATCTTTCTTTCTAGTACCTCCCTATTTAACCAAGATCCCACGGGCTTTTAGATTAATCTAGATCCTGCCTTTTCTTGGGATCATTTAATGGCTAAACCAAGAATAACTCAGTCTAATATTTATTTCCCTTGGGCAGACATAAAAAGTAAAAGACTATGGGATGAGGAACACACAGAGTGGATGTAAAATGGTAAACTTTTACCGAACGTAAGCATTGGATTGAGAAGATGCCCTCAAATTCCATCTTACAGGTGACTTTGTGCTTAGTATAATCAGACCCCCATGGATTTACCTTCAATGTGTACACTTTCTGTAATGCTTCATTTTAGAAACTTCTGATGATTGCCTTATCACAGATTCTTGGTTGATTTACATAGCCCGAATTATTTATGTACGTGACTGTACATCAGTACCTAGCATTAGCTTTGTATTACACAGTATTATAGTGGATGGCACTGAATTCTGCTGTAAGTGCCCTGCAGTAGAGATTCCAGCTATAACGACATCCTTGCACGTGTGAGCTGAGGAAAGTTTTTGAAGTGTCTCTGTGTGCCTATGTTTGATATGTATGGACGATTGTTTCATATATAAAAGAGATACAATTATACATGAATTTTATATATTAGACTCAAAAATGCCAACTACTCAAGTTTAGAGTTTGGTGGAAATATCTGAACACTAATGGAAAATTAATAGCTAAGGCTGAATAAATAATCCCTTTGACACTAAACATCACTTTTAGTGGAAGAAATAAACATTTATTTAAAGACTCTCATGAGTCACGTAGATATTTTGTTATTTTTACTTCTTTTTATTATTCCAGCATCACACATATTCTAGGCTATAGGTTGTTTTTCCATTTGCCTTTTTAAAGTAATGGGGTCTTGTAATTTATTTTAGCTCAAGACTCTTGACGTGCCAGAATGTGTAGCTATTTTAGGTTATTCAGGCCTATGTCGGTCAATATATTATGCCAATCTTAGTCTGCTAGATAAGGATTTAAGATTTAATGTGCGTAGAGTACATTTTTAACATCACACAAATAATCCAAAAAACATCTCAGTGGAGAAGCTTTCATTATAACTTTTTTTTGGGTGAAAATATCAAAGAGAAGTTTAAATCCATAAATTGCCCTAAGCAAGAGAGAGATGTATTATGAAATAGTCCTGTTCTTTCTAAAGCCTTCTTCCAGACATCTTTCTTTTGTACCCTCCTCTTCCTAAAAATTTGAAGCCCAAGTCAGAAACTAAAGGTGATTTTCTTGTTTTATGTCAGAAAGTGTATTACCTCTTGTTACCTGATAAATATCAAGAAGAGTGATCCTGCATATACAGTTGACCAATGGCAAAGCTCATAAAAGGACAGTAAAACTTGGCTTTATTTGTTTGGTCAACAATATCACAAGGATTCCCCTTAATGTGCTTAATGAGATCTCTAAAAAAAAAAAAATCGCATTTCACACCACTTTAAAAAGTAGGAGTTGTACTCAGAAAAAAGTAATTTATTTGTTTCTAAGGGAAAGTAAGATGCCATTTGATTTATAGAGTTTTGTTAATGCTGTATCTGATCCATTTTAATTAATTGTCCCTGACAGATGTATCTTTTTTTTTGAAATTTTCACTCTAATGGCAGAGTTAGCAGCTTGAATCTGAAATTATTAAGGTATATGTTAGATTAATTGAATCTCCAGCTGTTTTAATTTAGCTTGGTTCTTTCTCTTAGGCATAAATTGAAACTATATGATATGACCTAAGATAAGATTATTTATGATGTGAAACTAAGTATTACAGAAAAAGATATTTTTAAGATAAAATAAACTTTGGATCATTTAGTAGGCTTTCAGTTAACACATGAGGAAACTGAGGCAGAAGAGGTGAGTAGTCCAGAGGCACAGATGTATTGAGAAGACATGGGGCTAGATTCAAAGACCCTGAAATCCCAGCTTAACACCCTGGCAAACATAATTTACATGGATTATAGTTATATTTTAACATGTAGAAAGAAACCTTGCTAAAATATTTTTATAAACATCACTGACCATAGAGGCCAGTCCCATTACAGATATAGGCAACACTGTGAAATAGAGAAAATATACCTTTTGATGCTTATCTTCACAGCAATGTGTTCTCTTAAGATCTCGAAGCCCACTGAGATGAACTCAAGCAGTTGTAACAGCAATAACGTGAATAGCTAAAGTAACCACAACCAAATAATTCCCTTTATGATTCTAAAGGTGTGATACTTTTCTGTCATACTCACTGTTTTAATATGAAGATCTTGAATATTTAAAACCGTTCAGATTCTGAAATCATATATTTGGATATAAATTTATATTTAGACATTATTTTGAATTGTTATAATTGACTCTTAACAAAAAAATGTGGTGTTAGGCCATTCTTGCATTGCTGTAAAGAAATATCTGAGACTGGGTAATTTACAAAGAAAAGAGGTTTATTTGGCTCATGGTTCTGCAGGCTATGCAAGCATGACACCAGCATCTGATTGGCTTCTTGTGAGGCCTCTGGTAGCTTTTACTCATGGCAGAATGTGAAGAGGGAGCAGGTATCTCACAAGGCAGGGAAGTAGCAAGAGAGAGAATGGGTGGGGGCAGGTGGCACACTTTGCAACAACCAGATCTCAGGAGAACTCACTTACTATGGACAAGACAGCACCTAGCCATGAGGGATCTGCCCCCAGGATCCAAAAACCTCCCACCAGGTCCCACCCCCAACACCGGGGATTACAATTCACCATGAGATTTGGGCAGGGAAAAATATCCAAACTGTATAAAATGCTATGACACAGATGAGATCACCACGTTTTCCCCCCTCTATTATAATATGAAGAACCCCCAGTTCAAAACAGCTTAAACGTCTTTCCACCAAATCATGGAGCTTGCAAATGGCCATGCTGGAACTTGAATCTAGATGGTCTGATAAATTATCAATAATT
>NW_012101476.1:6391201-6399336 GCF_000951045.1 Mandrillus leucophaeus
AAAAAAGGATGAGTTCGTGTCCTTTGTAGGGACATGGATGCAGCTGGAAATCATCATTCTCAGCAAACTATCGCAAGAACAGAAAACCAAATACTGCATGTTCTCACTCATAGGTGGGAATTGAACAATGAGATCACTTGGACACAGGAAGGGGAACATCACACACCAGGTCCTATTGTGGGGAGGGAGTCGGGGGAGGGATAGCATTAGGAGATATACCTAATGTAAATGACAAGTTAATGGGTGCAGCACACCAACATGGCACATGTATACGTGTGTAACAAACCCACACATTGTGCACATGCACCCTAGAACTTAAAGTATAATAAAAAATAAAAAATAAAAAGATATACATACACATGGATATGTACATATATATGTGTATATACGTGTGTGTGTTTCAAATATAACATTAAAAAAAGAATTTGGGAAGGAAATAATGAATTTCTGTTCCCTTTGGTAATTAAATACAACAGCTGGATTTTAAACTCTATTCTCTCCTTTTTGTTAAAATATAAGATCTAACACTCCATTCTCTCCACCTGATAATAGCAATTTTGAAATTTCCAAATTAACACTATGAATCTACTTAAGAAATGAGAAACAAAATTAAATAATATTATTGCCATAATTCCTTACCAAAAGGCTATATTTTCCATGACTTTCTTTACATGGGTTCTAGGCTTCTATTTATTAAACACTCTTCATTTATTACACATCACTGTCCATGATACAGGGTATGAGGGTGGTATAAATATCCTTATTTTTAAAAAATAATTGAGGTTTAAGAGATTACGTTATCTGTCCATTATCAAAGACTATAAGAGGGAAAGCCAAGACTAGAAACTCCTGAATTCACTTTAAGTGGCAATTTCATTGTTTTGTTTTTGTAATTATTTACTAATGATTTTGTTTTAATAAAGTTTGTTTCAACAATGGTTTCATTAATTGCAAAGTGATTACAAAGGATTTTATTTTTATTTGTTTAAAAAAATGAACAAAATAATACAAAGTAAAGAGTGAATGAATGTCACTTTCATATGACATTTGGCTCTTCTCACCCAGTAAATGACCATTGTTGGTATCGACCTAGAGTTGTAAGTGAAGACCCTACAACTCTCCTCCTCAGTTACATTTCTAAGATAACCACTTTCACTCTTCTGTCTCCTTTTTAGTTCTTTCTGTAGTTGCTTTCATGATTAGGCTACAATATATCTCTTTCTTCTGTAATAAGCTTTTTAAAAAGTGTTGATTGATTTCTCTTCTTGAAAGATAAGACACTTTGAGAGGCTGAGGTGGGAGGATCACAAGGTCAGGAGTTCGAGACCAGCCTGGCCAATATGCTAAAACCCTGTGTCTACTAAAAATACAAAAATTAGCCGGGCATGGTAGCGTGTGCCTGTAATCCCAGCTACTCAGGAGGCTGAGGCAGAAGAATCTCTTAAACCCCGGAGGTGGAGGTTGCAGTGAGCCGAGATTGCGCCACTGCACTCCAGCGTGGGTAACAGAGTGAGACTCCATCTCAAAAAAACAAAAAAACCAAAAACAAAAAAACAAAAAAAAAAGAAGAAAGATAAGACAATGACTTATTCACATGGGATATTTCTTTTTCCAGGTTCTAATTTCTGTCACATTTTAAAATGTAAAAAAAAAAAAAAAAAAAAAATGTGCAAAAAAAAAATCTGGCTAGTTTTATAACTGTAAATAATATACCTAATATATCCCTTTTTTCTGTACTTTTTCCTCCAATCTGCCTCCCAACTTCTGTTTGCTACACTATCACTCAGGCTTTGTGTTATGTACATTCCGTGCTGCCACCCTAATTAAGCTTTTTGTGCTTTGTATATATTGACACCAAAAGTTGAAGACTTATGCTCAGGTCTTGATACGTCATATATTGTAAAATCAAGATGTGCATCTGGCACCACAGAAGTGATACAATGTTATACTATTAAAACATTGCTGCTCAATCAGAAGTTTACAAAGTTTCCTTAGAGCTTTGAAGACATTTTCCCTATGAATTCAACCCTATATTGAGGGCTGTACATAGTGCTGTGGATGAGAAGTCTGATGCCAATCTGATTTTCTCTTTGTAGGCAAAGATTCATTCTCTTTGAAAGCTTTTAGTGACCTTGCCCAGTGATCTCTTTTCTTTAATATTTCACCTTCTTCAGTTTCCTTTAGCTTATTCACCTCTAGGTGCACTAAGTTCTCTGCTAAATAACTGTATCTGTACATATAAGTTTATAGGGCGAGTATAGAAAATTGATGGGGGTTGTTTAACGCATACAACAGAGAAAACATTATGATAACGCCTGAGGACAGATATCCAAAATTGGGAATCATGGGGCACTGCTGTCTATTGATTTGATAAATGTTTTAATATGAAATTACACTGGTCAAAGCTGTAGCATTATGAAATAAAAATACAATAGCAATATTACAAAATAACTTTTTCTTTGAGTAAAGTAAATAATTTCTGCTGATTTCTGTTAATATGAGTCTTAGAATTTTTCCTGGAGGCTACTATGCCTCTGTAATATGTGCTGTTATGTCAGAATGGGAATACATGTTCTATTTAACAATCATAAATAACCTATAATTCATAAATTTAAGTTTACTTTTGAAGAAAAAAAGCTTGAGAAACACGTTTTTTCTAAATAGTCTGATAATTTATGTAGAACTGAATTTTCAACCATTTGTTATTATTAATTAATTAATTTTGTGTTTTGAAAAATATTAATTAACAGAACCCATTATTTTGTATCTGAAATTTTTAGTTTCATGGTAAAGCCATGCTGATGATGGATATTATTTCAAGCTGATAAGGAAATCAGCAAGTGCAAGAAATACTCAATCAGTTCCTCGTGGGTCTGCTCTTTTGTGATATTCTCTCTCTCTCTCTCTCTCTCTTTTTTTTTTCTGATGTGGAGTCTCGCTCTGTCACCCAGGCTGGAGTGCAGTGGCGTGATCTCAGGTCACTGCAACCTCTGTCTCCCAGGTTCAAGCGGTTTTCCTGCCTCTTCTGTGATATTCTAACTGACCACAGCACCTGCTTTAAGGGACCATCAGTGACTAGCAGGGCACGCAGCTGGGAGTGTGGTCCATTGAGATTTAGATGCTGAAACCCCAAGCCAAACAGATTGCATGTCTTGTTACTTTTAAACACTTCTGGTTAATAAAATGCTCTGTATTACCAATATGAGTACATTCAGTTCCTATTTTAGGTTTTGATTTTCACAACCAAAATGTAAGTGAAGCTATGAAGGATTATGAATTTGAACCATATGAAAAAAATTATTAGATAGCTCTTACATCTCTTAAGTTATTACTCGGCATTTGTAATGGGTTTAAACTATAGCCTATATTCCTAAATACAGCTATGAAACTGTCCTCAATCTGAACATTCTGTCTCTCTCTCTCTCACTCTATATATACATATTTTTTCTCATATGTATATATGAGAAAAAAATTAAGGAAAATTAAGGGATTTGTAAAAATATTTTAAAATATGTAATCTAACTAAATGATATACTTTATGTAACTCATTAAATACAGTATTTTAGTATTAATCTGTGGATAAAAAAACTATATGCACAGTATATATATATACACATATATATTTGTACACAGACACATACACATATACACATACAAATACACAGATACACACACACTACATTGAGTGAACATATAGAAAGAATATATTATGTAAATACTGGGAAAATCTGTCAAAGTATTAACAGTTAATATTAATATCTTTCATTACTAGACTTGAGTAATTTTTAATTATTTTAATTAAAGGCTTTCTGTATATTCTGTTTTTAGAATATGTTACTCTTTTTATAATTCATTTTTTTTTTTTTTTTTTTTTGAGACGGAGTCTCACTCTTTTGCCAGGCTGGAGTGCAGTGGCGCGATCTTGGCTCACTGCAACCTCTGACTTCCCGGTTCAAGTGATTTTCCTGCCTTAGCCTCCTAAGTAGGTGGGACTACAGGCCTTGCCACCATGCTTGGCTAATTTTTGTATTTTCAGTAGAGACGCGGTTTCATCATTTTGGCCAGGATGGTGTTGATTTCGTGACCTCATGATCCACCTGCCTCAGCCTCCCAAAGTGTTGGGATTACAGGCGTGAGCCACCACACCCAGCAGAATATGTTACTTCTTAAAATAGGCTATGTACACACATGTACACATGTGTACACACACAAACACACACACCACACACAAGTATAACTTCTTTGTTCAAATAACTTTTTCAACATTTTGAAATATCAAGCTGGGCGCAGTGGCTCATGCCTATAATCCTAGCAATTTGGGAGGCTGAGGCAGACAGATCACTTGGGGTCAGGAGTTCGAGACCAGCCTGACCAACATGGTGATACCTGGTCTCTACTAAAAATACAAAATTAGCTGGGTGTGGTGGCAGGCATCTGTAATCCCAGCTACTTGGTTTGTGGTGAGACAGAAGAATGACTTGAACCCAGAGGGTGGAGGTTGCAGTGAGAGGAGATCGTGCCATTGTACTCCAGCCTGGGCAACAAGAGCGAAATTCCATCTCAAAAAAGGAAAAAAGAAAGAAAAAGATATCAAATACCCCCCCTTCACAAATCAGTCTGATGGTTTGCATAAACAGATGAAAACCATGTGTAATTAATTTTCAAATTTTTTTTTAAAAAGAACAAAGAGCTTTCAGGAATTTTTGGAAGTTTAATTTTATCCCCCAAACAACATTTGCCAACCTAATTATGATGTGTTTTAAGGATAGTAAGTGGTTCAGATGAAGACCTGTTTTTTTTGTTGTTGTTGTTTTGTTTTGTTTTTGTTTTTGTTTTATAGGCAGGTTTGAAATGCTTTAATGATTTTCTCTAAACATTTGAATATGATCACTGATCACATTTAGTTAGCTCACAATACGATGACAGTTAAAAAGGTGGAAGTGAGCCCCAATGAAAATTGAAATCTACTACTGTTTTAAAATTAGTAATTGATTTAGTTGCTATTAGCTATTGTTTAAGTTATTCAGTTTTAAGAAGCTCTGAAATATCTGTTGTGTGCAGCATTTACTGATCATGATAGCTTAACTTTGTCCATTTATGAGTTAAGGTGCCGAGTTATGCCAGTGTCCTGAAGTTTTCAAAGGTAAAGCCTCACATAAGAAGTCAGTCATTATGGCTGGCAGATATTCATCTCTCTGCTGTTTTGCTTGGTTTCTTCTATTCGAAATTGAATTAAATCTCCTGAAAATTCATGTGCAGAGTGAGACTTTGACTAAAATAGCACGTTTGTCTTTATATTTTTAATTTGTTTTAGCAAAAATGAAAAATACATTTATGCTTTATGACAAATTATTTCTGATGATGAAAACAAAAAAAAAGTTTGGAAATGTTTTTCTTTAAATAAATTTTAAACATATGCTTCTGACGAAAACAATATTTAAATAAAATTGGACATTGGCATAAGGTCACTCTAGATGTTTAAATTTGAGATGGCAATTTTAGAAGCTGATTTTACCAAACTTCATTATTTTTAATGTCTGTATTAGCTTTCTTCTTATCCCAGTATTGAACCAATTTAGTTTAAATCCCGCCTATAATATAATTCTTGCCACCTGTAACTGTCTTTCTGTTGTATGCCAATTCTTACTTCTATTTTTATTGAAATTATTGTTTTTCCTTAATAATTATCTTTATAGTTTCTAAGAATTACTCTTTCAATGTGTAGATTTAAAAATACAAAACATGTAACATTTAATTGCAGACATTATGCTAAAATCATATTAAAATTCATTCATGAAAAATACGTCTTCTCTACTCACATTTCTTTGTGAGGGTGTTTGTTTGTTTGTTTGTTTGTTTTTTGCCTTTTTCAGAGCACAACCTTTAGCAGGTAAATCAAAGATGAAAACAAGATGCCATTCTTCATTACTTGGGATTTACATCTTTATTATATTTAAGATTTATATTTTATCTGTTTAAATAACATGAATTATATTAGAATTATATATATACACACACAGATATGTATCTATTTATATTTCTCTCTCTATATATAACCTATACCTATCTATTTAAAATATCTAACAGGATATAGAAAATGAAACAAAGAACACCATCAAATAAAAGAAAATCAAAATACACTGGAACAACCTTAAAAATAAGAAACACAACATGGTGAAAACCTGTCTCTACAAAAAATGTAAATAATTAACTGGGAGTGGTGGTGCATATCTGTGGTCACAGCTACTCAGGAGGTGGAGGTAGGAGGATGGCTTGAGCCCAGGGAAGTTGAGAATGCAATGAGCCATGATCATGCCACTGTACTTTGGCCTGGACAAGAGAGTGAGACCCTGTCTCAAAAAAAAAAAAGAATAAAGAAACATATCTGCTAAGATATAAAATGCAAATACAGGATTTGAGAAATGTGTGTTATCTGATACTGAATCAATTATCCATAGATGTATAACATCAGCTTTTAAAAATATAGCCATTTGGGGCTGGACACGGTGGCTCATGACTGTAATTCCAGCACTTTGGGAGGCTGAGATGGGTGGATCACTTGAGGTCAGGAGATAGAGACCAGCCTGGCCAACATGGTGAAACCCTGTTTCTACTGAAAAAAAAAAAAAAAAAAAGTCCAAAAAAATTTAGCCAGGCGTGGTGGCATGCACCTGTAAATCCCAGATACTCAGGAGGCTGAGGCAGAACAATTGCTTGAACCTGGGAGGCAGAGGTCGCAGAAAGCCCAGGTCATGCCGTTTGCACTCCAGCATGGGGGACAGAGCAATACCCTGTCTCAAAGGAAAAAAAAAAAAAAATATATATATATATATATATATGTGTGTGTGTGTGTATATATATGTGTGTGTATATATATATATATACACATATATATATGTGTGTGTGTATATATATGGACATTTGGTATCCATCACGTGTCAGACAGTATGTTAAGTACATTTCCATTCCCTAATTACTCCCCTTAGAGCAACCCAGCTACCATTACATTTTACAGTTGAGGTGATTTAGGTGTAGTCTTTTTAATTCCCATATAAAGCTAGTGCAGCTAGTTGCTCTTGCCAGTAAACACAGCTGCCTAGTAGAAAACATGACAAATTATTTATCGAAGTAAAATGTCACAATTAGTTGTAGATTACTGGAAAATGTAAAATATTAGTAAGGAGATCAGAAAGGCTTTAAAATTTCCTTCACTTCCTGCCTTGGTATGCTTGTTACTTTCTTTAAAAATCATAAACTCATACCATTAAAATACCTGAAATCCAGGTAATATTACATGTAGAAGGATGTCTGACAACGTTTACAGAAGGTTAATGCCCCATTGAAGAAATGATGAACATGTATCTTAAATATTATCTAAAAATGACATACAAAGGCTAGAAACCCCATTTGAGTTGTGAATATTCAGGAACCATAGATGCCAGCCAAATGATGACCATGATGAAGCTCCCTAAGTTTTTGGTTGATTTGCATGTGTCACTATGGAAGCTAGGACAGTGGCCTCAGGCTTTCTATCTTTGAAAGGTAAGAGAAAAAAATTATAACCGGTGTTTGATTTATTTGACGAGAAAATGAATAAAAGGGGCAAGAATAATGTTGAAATCTATATATTTAATCATTTGAGTTTACATGTATAAATAGAACCCTTATCTACTATAATTGACCTTGTAAGCATCATTACAAACACAATTATTTTTTTAATTTTAATTTTATTTTTTGAGACGGAGTCTCAATCTGCTGCCCAGGCTGGCGCGGTGGCGAAATCTTGGCTCACTGCAACCTCTGCCTCCCAGGTTCAAGCAAGCCTCAGCCTCCCGAGTAGCTGGTACTACAGACGCCCGCCACCATGCCCAGCTAATTTTTGTATTTTTAGTAGAGGCAGGGTTTCACCATATTGATCAGGCTGCTCTTGAACTCCTGACCTCGTGATCGGCCCATCTCGGCCTCCCAAAGTGCTAGGATTACAGGCGTGAGCCACAGCACCCAGCCATAAACACAATTATTAATCCTTACTAAGCATGTGAACATCTGCCATGTATATGTGTATATATAATATATACAATATCAAGTGTATCTATTATATATAATATATATTAATTATATATATATTATGTGAT